>NC_057806.1:509854486-510107139 GCF_018294505.1 Triticum aestivum | reverse complement strand
GGTAAAACATACAGATTCGTTTGCAAATGAAAGAAGATTCATTTGCATTCTCAAATGTAGGCGCGCCAGGAAAACCAGGGTCGTGTCGGGGTGGACGCTGCTTCGGTGCCTTAAAGGCAACTGCCTTTGGGTCACTGACATGTGGGCCAGCCACCTGTTGGGCCCATATGTCATGGACACAAAGGCAGGTGCCTTAAGGCACCGAAGCATAGTCCTGTCGGGGTGGTCGCATGTGTCGGACAGACGCGTAGCACCCAGCCACCCACCCCCCCTCCCTCGTCCCTCCCTCCCCCACTCCCTCCCTCGTCCCTCCCTCCCCTCACCCCAAAAAAAGGACGACGACAACATAAGTTTGCTCTTCCACGTTTCGGATTGAAATATCTGGCGGCCCCAATTCCAGCCCTACAAAATCTCTCTTCTCCACCGTCCCCTTCCGCGCCCAGATTGCTCAAATCCCTAATTCGCCGCCAACCCAGGCAAAGTTCGAATCACCCCTCATCTCATATCTTTCGCCACCTCTGTGCCGGACGACAACGACGAAGACGGCGGTCGCGCTTCACCACCGCACCGGAGCTACCTCATCTACGCCCTCGTCCACCGCACCGGGTGGTTCACTGACAACATCGGCCGCCGCAACCGATGTGCCTCACAGACACCAAGTTCCACCGCATCAGGTGCACTTCACCGACGCCGTCTCCCAGCTGACCGGGGCTACTTCACCGAGCACATCGTCGCACCTCCGCCCCCCGAGGCCGTTGGGCTTCACCAACGGTCTCGTCCACCGCATCGTAGCACTCCGCTGCCACTCAAGATCTGCAATCGTGCGTGGCCAGCCAATGCCAGCGCATCACCCTCAACGGCTCTGAAGTGACCCGCAATCTAGCTAGGCGAGCATGCCCAAACGTCGGCCCGAACTAGGTATCCACACATCACTCCCTTGTGCACTGTTCCAACGATGTTTGGATATCCTTTCACTGCTCTCTTAGCTTACACGCCTATGCAACTCTGACTTTAACTCTTATTTCTTCTAGAGATATAATCTGAAACAAGCAAATCCATTTTTTAGCGAAGCATGGCGGCGCTATGGGATCTGGTACACATCCTGCACACCCGTATAACCTTGTAAGTATCTGTCCTCCGGTACAACATCAAGGTCGATTCCTCTTATTTGATCAACCATTTGCCGTGTCAAAAATGCAGAGGGGGGATGCAAGGAGCACAAGGCCTGCACATCCAAGCAAGTGGTAACATGGACTTGTACATGGAACATCCCAAGCGCAAGCAGAGCTGTAGTGAGCCTGTACAATGAGCTAGCGTAAGTCCCTGCATTTCATTTAATTCATACTGGCATTCGTGTATGATTTGTGTGCAGTGGCTGATCCACGAATTCAAGTTACCAGGGGCAAACATTTAACTTCAAAAATACGAAGGCACTTGCACTCCGGAAATCAACATAACTTGAGAAATGTGAAGCTACATGCACTTTGAAAACCAGCTAATGATCCAAAGTAGTTCAGATTATAAACACTAAATGATGCAAGCACCAAAAAACACAAAATGCAACATGGTGTACAAGGACTACAAACATGGTCTGTACCTGCTTGAATTATTCGTTCTCTGGCTGAAAATATCGAAGTGTAATTGCACGTATAACCAGTGCGCAAACTGCATATCAATATATCTATCCTGCACAAGTATGCCAATAGTTTCAAACAACAGATTAGAAAAGTATTTATGCTATGTTGTCATGATACGGGGACTTTCTGGTAGATGGCCTCGACGTTTCCTCAAGCTATGGAAATGCACTATAATTTGCTTGTCATCAATGCCTGCAAATCTCTGTCTCTCTCAACATAGTAGATCATCATTAGACACTAAATCCTTCAATGAGCTTGCAAAATGCTTGCATTAGATCCCTCATTAGATACTATATGTTCATCACCAGGAGCATGTAAAATGTTTGCATCAAATCCTTCATTAGCAGTCTGTTCATTAGACACTTCAGGCTCAAGAACAACATGAGCTTGTATGTTTGCATCGGAAACTTGATTAGATACATCAGATTCAGTCAGTTCAGTATTGATTGGGGAGTTATAAAATAAGTAGAAATTGGTTTCATTTTCTCATAGATTCCCTACATACAAGCAGTTTTACAACACCGTCAGGTTTAACTATTGGCCAGAAATTAAAGAGTTTGAATTAGATATAATCAGGGATGTGATGTACCTGCTCGTTGCGCATGCTACTCTTGCAAGCTGCGACTGTCCGTTTGCGCAAGCTCGATGCCATGCCCGTGCTGCCGCCGCTGCCTCCCACGCAGGCTACACCCAGGGTTGGATCTTCATCATCATGTCCTTCCGTTCGCTTGAAGCCCGGCGACCGCCCTCCAACGAGGGCGCGAGGAAGTGTTGTGTCGGTCTGTCCAGCAGCGGCTAGGTTAGGAGCGAACCAAACTGGAGGCTGGAGCGAATGAATTGGGATTTTTCCTGGTGTCGATCAATATGGGAGGCGCTCGTTTGGGTCGCGAGCCTGCTATAGGGCCTGCCTTGCACTTATGTTATTGGCCCATCCAAATTGAAACATTTTTCTTCAATTTTTTACATTGCCTGCTCGTGCGTTGGGACGAACAAAACTAGCATGGGCCAACCTGGACGACTCAAACTAGGTGCACACTTTCCAGCCACCTGAGGCGGCTGCCCATACCAGCCCCTATGGTGGCGTCGCCCCTTTTGCGTGTATGATTGGATAGTGAAAAATATTCCAGTGCCGCTTTTGATTTACCCACAGAATGGTTGAATTGCTTGTTTCTATGAAATGAGTTCGCCAATAATGTGAAGGATGCCCAGTCTTTTCATCCTATTGTAGATTGCTTAGATCTCGATATGCCAAAAGTAATCGCATGAAATATACAGTAAAAGCCAGTGTGATGTGTGTGGCTACAACTAGTCTGACTACACGTCCTCATATAACATATCAAGGATGCACCATCTTACCAGATTAACCATTCGACTTACCCATGCAGTGTGGGAAGAAAGAAGTATTGGGACTGTGTATCCAAGCAATTGATGCCATGGACTACTTCGTAGAACCTTGTAAGCGAAAAAGAAGTTGCAGTGTGCCTGTACAAAGAACTAGCGTAAGTTCAGTTACCTTCTTCTCGGAATTTTAGTTAGCCACTTATTGCAAAATTGTTCAATTATGTTGCTTGGCTTAATTTAGTTTGCTACTGATTACATAATGGCACAGCCTGTTAATCATATTGTAGACTGCGCCTATCTATGTGTTTGATACTTACTGTTAAGAATTACCTGTTTGCCCTTAACTTAAATATCTTCTTGTTTGTTTAACTGCTTTGCTGCTGCAACAGCGAGTTACAATGATGTTAATAACTACTTTTCAGCATCCAATTGAAACTCTTTAATTCCTTGTTTGTTTAACTGGTTTGCTGTTATAACTCCCAGTTGAGATGTTTTGCTAACTTCAACTTTTCTGAATCCAATCGGAACTTTAATGGCAAAATAGGTTAGCCCAAGATCAAAGAGCGAGGTTCCAATGGATGTTCATCATCCCACAGCAGTGGCACCGGCCCAATCATGCATTATGAATTGCCAACTGCTGATGCTCTAGAGGCTAAACTAGTGGTAGAAAGAGATTCTGCTTCTGCACTTAGAGATGAAGTTGACATGTTGAGGAAGCAAACAACACAATCACAGGCAGTACTCAAGACAACCATTAAATATTTGGTGGATTTCAAAATGAAGCAAGCTGAGACTGACCGGATTGTTAAGGTCCTGAAGGAAAAAAGGAAATTAAATTCCTACTTGGTAAATCACAGGTGAAATGTTCTTTCCATAGTTGAATAACCTTTGTGTTGTCTGTTCATGTAATCAATCAAACCATTTGTTTCAGAGATCATGTAATAATTTTTTTTTGTTTTTTTGTTTGTAATTTTATTTGAGCACAAGTCTGTATTAATTTATAAGACTCGGAGACATTTCATTTGGATTGATGTGCCAGACCTAAAAATATGCCAATCGGGCTGAATGTGCATTCAATAATAGTAGTATAGATGGACCATAAGTGGCACGCATCGGAAAGGGCCAAGATGCTGGCTAAAAAAGGATGCTGTTGTAGCCAAAAAAAGTACAGCGGCCTGGCTTATGTATGTTAGTTGATATTATTGATCCATATACTCTATAAGTGTTTATATGTCTGTTAGTTCCATACATTCTGGGTTGATTGACTCGGTATTTGAATCTTGATACATCGCTTGTGTACATATCTAAATGGGAGTACACATTATGTTGCATGTGACATTTGAGTTGGACATGAAGTGTTCCAAATATTCGAATTCACCTTAAACTGGATTCTAGTTTCTGAATTTGGGTATCGGCATTTGTAAACCATATTCATATATGACAGTGGAATACATCTTTGTCGTCCTTTTGAAGATATATAAAAACACATAGAATGATTTATAAAGATTCATATAGGAATGCAAAATGGATTCGAATTTAGTTGCCGGGGTAAACATGGATGCTTATTTTCCCAAAATTTGAAAGAAACAGCAAAATGTCCACTCCCACATCGGCTGCTCGAAGCCAAGTGTTTGGGAGATGGAAATTATTGTCTACCCATTACACGGACAATCCATCGGCCCGATTTCCACTGCTCTAAATAGGGGTAGGTTAGTAACTTCAATTAGACGTGACACGACCGCCTCTGAGCCCATTTCGACACGGTGGGCGTCAAACATGGGTGGCAAAACTCATTTGATTCAAGCTCGTCCGAAAGAACTCTGTTTCTCCCACCATTCCCCATTCATACACGGTGGGCGGCAAAACACCCTCTCCTCGTCCGAAATAGATGTAGGCTAATATTTTAAATAGGGGCAGATGTGTAACTTCAATCAGACGTGACACAACTGCCCTACCTGTCAGCCCTGTTCATACACCATGGGCGCCAACCGTGGGCGGCAAAACACCCTCTCCTCGCCGGAAATAGTTACCGACAAATATTTGGGAGATGCGAGATTACCGTCCTATCCCCAACCGACGAGACGTCCAAATCTGAAACGGGGGATAAGTTCGTAACTTTCCCATATTTCAGACAGGTGCGTCCCAAAAACATGGTTCCCCGTACCTCTCCCTCCATTTTCCCATTCATACACCATCCGCGCTAGAACACCCCATTCCCACACCAGCCTCCGTCCGCCACCCCATCCATCGCCGCCGTCCTCCACCACATCCATCGCCACCGTCCTCCACCATGCCGGAGCGCCTACCAAGACCGCATCGTCCACTGCTAGAGATGGACGTTCCTCATCCATGGCGGTGGACCAATAGCCTTGCAGCGCGTCCTCTCGCTTCATCGACGCCATCCTCCTCTTTGCTGGGGCCGCTCACACGACCTTCTCTTCCACCGCAACGGGACTTATCCCCCGATGCACCCATCTACCGTCGCAGATCTGCTTCAACGCCACCGACAGCGATCGCACCCCCGATGCCTACACGGTGCCGCAACAGTGGTGGTACTTCATATCTCCTCAACTTTTTGATCTCAACCAGAAAATAGATCTTAACTTGGTTACTCTACTTTCTTTTCAGCTCTTAGAATTTAGTTCTTAGTTCGAAGCAAACAATTGATGCTAAATATCATTTCTCCGGTTTGCAGCTTCAAATCTGCCATGGCACAGCCATAATACGGTTTAATTGATCATGCTTAGGGTTTAATCGATCATGTTGGTTCCGTGGTGGTTTCTTTAATAGAAGTCAGAGGGGAAACCCTCTTTTGCTAAAAAAATATATGCTTAGTGTCGGTGTCAAAACCGGCGGATCTCGGGCAGGGGGTCCCGAACTATGCGTCTAAGGTGGATGGTAACAGGAGGCAGGGGACACGATGTTTTTACCCAGGTTCAGGCCCTCCTAATGGAGGTAATACCCTACTTCCTCCTTGATTGATCTTGATGATATGAGTATTACAAGAGTTGATCTACCACGAGATCGGAGAGGCTAAACCCTAGAAGCTAGCCTATGGTATGATTATCTGTTGTCCTACGGACTAAAACCCTCCGGTTTATATAGACATCGGAAAGGGCCAGGGTTACACAAGGTCGGTTACAAAGAAGGAGATACACATATCCATATTGCCTAGCTTGACTTCCACGCCAAGTAGAGTCCCATCCGGACACGCCAATTAAGATAGTCCGGCTGTCCGGAGACCCCCTAATCCAGGACTCCCTCAGTATCCCCTGAACCAGGTTTTCAATGACGATGAGTCCGACGCGCAGTATTGTCTTCGACATTGCAAGGCGGGTTCCTCCTCCGAATACACCACGGAAGAATTTGAATACAAGGATAGTGTCCGACCCTTCAAAATAAGTTCCACATACCACCTAGAGAGAACATAATTTCCACAAATCTAATTTGCTGACTTGTTTTGGCAACACGACATTATGTCACGGCCCGGTGATTATTCGAACTGTTTCCTTTAACTAGCCCCGCACATAACGCGAGGCAGTTTTCTGATAAATCTTGTCAAAACCGGTAGATCTCGGGTAGGGGGTCCCGAACTGTGCGTCTAGGCCGGATGGTAACAAGAGGCAAGGGACACGAAGTTTTACCCAGGTTCGGGCCCTCTTGATGGAGGTAAAACCCTACGTCCTGCTTGATTAATATTGATGATATGGGTAGTACAAGAGTAGATCTACCACGAGATCGGAGAGGCTAAACCCTAGAAGCTAGCCTATGGTATGATTGTTGTTCTGTATGTTGTCCTACGGACTAAAACCCTCCAGTTTATATAGACACCGAAGAGGGTTAGGGTTACACAAAGTCGGTTACAATGGTAGGAGATCTACATATCCGTATCGCCAAGCTTGCCATCCACGCCAAGGAAAGTCCCTTCCGGACACGGGACGAAGTCTTCAATCTTGTATCTTCATAGTCCAGGAGTCCGGCTGAAGGTATAGTCCAGCCATCCGGGCACCCCTTAATCCAGGACTCCCTCAGTAGCCCCTGAACCAGGCTTCAATGACGACGAGTCTGGCGCGCAGATTGTCTTTGGCATTGCAAGGCGGGTTCCTCCTCCAAGTACTTCATAGAAGATTTTGAACACAAAGATAGTGTCCGGCTCTGCAAAATAAGTTTCCACATATGGCCATAGAGAGAATAACATTTACACAAATCTAATCTGCTGACGTATTCTGTAGTGTGACGCACCGCGGCCAAGTCCTTATTCGAATCGTTTTATTGTCCCACCTCAGCGTGTTATGCGAGGCGGTTTCCTTGGCACGTCTCGTCGAAGCAGAGATCGTGTCCCTTTATTTCGGGATTCTCATCAATACGGGCATGGGTAACCGAACCGCGCCATTGATTGTGGCGCTTGGGGATAAGCGAGTTTTACCAGGCTGGTGGGGACACATAGTTGCGTCCACCCATATAAGGGGATAAGGGTCCACCTTTTCACCTACGCCTTCTTCCTCCTTTGCCTATCCATTCTTGCGCACTCGAGCTTCGGCACCCAAGTCCGCACTCCCCACCCCAACCTTCTCCAGCCATGTCCGGAGCGGGGGGCAAGTGGATGGTCTTCTCCATTATGGAGGGACACATCAAAAGACTAAGGAAGGCCGGATACTTGTCTAACGACATTGCGCATCGGCTTCCTGAAGAGGGGCAGCTCATCCCCATCCCTAGGCCCCATGAGAGGGTGGTGTTCCTCCCCCATTTCCTCCGCGGACTAGGCTTCCCTCTCCACCCATTTGTCCGGGGGATCATGTTCTACTATGGCCTGGATTTCCATGATCTGGCCCCGAACTTTGTCCTCAACATCTTGGCGTTTATTGTCGTGTGCGAGGCTTTCCTCCGCATCCGCCCCCATTTCGGCCTATGGCTCAAGACTTTCAATGTCAAGCCGAAGGTGGTGCGCGGCAACCAGGCGGAGTGCGGAGGCGCCATGGTGGGCAAGATGCCCAACGTCTTATGGCTCGATGGCTCCTTTGTGGAGACCCTGAAGGGGTGGCAATCGTGGTGGTTTTACATCACCAAGCCGCGCGACCCTGAATGGGTCGCAGCCGTCGAGTTCCGATCCGGACCCCCTACGCGGCTCACCTCCTGGAAGGAGACGGGCCCGTCGTGGGGTAAAAAAGGAGAGCTGACCAGACTACAAACATGCGTCCAAACCCTGGTGGACAAGAAGCTCAAACTTGTCAACATAGTCCAGGTTATGCTCATACGCCGGATCCCCGTGTCAACAACGGGCTTTCAACCTATGGGAGTTCGACCTGGCGCGACACCGAGCTCTGAGCAGGCTCTTCGACACGACGTACGAAGATGCCTGGAAGGTTCTTTTCAAGGGCACCGAGGCCCCCGCATCTGCTACGAGGATCGCGTATTCAGTACGTAGAATCACGCTCATGCGGTAAGCTGTTTTTACCTTTTACAGGGTATCAGTTTTTCATGGTTTGACTCCATGCGGGATCTAAGCTCCCTTACCCTTGACAGGATTGGCAGGAGACATCCGGACAGATCAACTGTCCGGCTCCTTTGCCCGAAGGCCCAGCGGACACTCGTTTGGCGAAGCTGCTGGTCCCGGCACCCTATGTGGTGCCAGAGAAGAAGGATAAGAAGAAGGCCACGGGGACTCGAAAGAGTGCCCGGCGCCCGGAGGTGTCAGATTCATCATCCGACGACTCCAAGACGCACTCCTCCCACGAAGACGAGGAGGAGGAAGAAGAGACCTCTCCCCCTCCAGCGGGGGAAGGGAACAAAATGAAGGCCACCCCAACTGGGGAGGCCGAAGGGTCCAAGAAGGGGAAAACCCTTCCTCCGGACTACTCCACCAACACCGACGATGGCGTATAGGAGTGGCCGCTCAGGGCCAAGCCCCTGGCGAAATCGTAAGTATCCGGATACCAGAGTAATTCATAGTATTCCTTTATTGCACAGCTTTCCCTTATGTCGTATATGTTTATGCAGCCCACCCAAAGACCGGCTTGACGCGTCGTCAAGCAGTTCACTGGACTCGTCGGATGTGAATCCGCTTCCGATGGCTTCCTCCCCCCGCCCTACGGACGACGCTGAAGTGATGTCCCAACAGGCTCCAAGCCAGGAGGAGGTGGTCCTGGAGGCGCCGCAAGGCGACCTCCCGGACTCCAGGAGTAAAGGGGATAAAACCCCCTAGGGTTCCAAGTCCGGCCCTAGGCCGGACACCGCTCCGGAACCTTCAAAGGTTCCAGAGTCCGGTGGGCGACCTCCTTCCAAGAGGAGCAAGCCCACCGTGCCGGTGACCCCCGTCGAACCGGAGGCGCCGGACAATCTGTTGGAGGTGCTCAAAGGCGCCTCCATCGACGAGGAGCATCGCACCATTATGAGTGCGGTGGTCCAGAAGGTTCAGTCCGCCAAGAGCGGGCTGACTGAAGCTTGTACTAGCCTTTTAACAGGCTTTGAGGTAAGTAAAAAATGTGTAAATAATATTACCGCATAGATAGTAGCACTAATGCTCTGTTTGGCGTTCAGGAAGAAAAGCCGAATAGAGGATCAAATAAAATTTGCAGGAGTCTAACAAAAAGGAGTCAATATGCGTATGCAGGCTTCTCTACTGGTGTCCGCCGCACTGATTGCGGAAGTGGACACGCTAAAGTAGAACCTCGAGAAGTCCGAGCAAGAGCTCGGGCGTGCCAAGAAGCAGCTTGAGGACAAGGAAGGTAAGAAATACCTTGTTTAAATATATATAAAAAAGGTGCAATTGCAAAAAATGACAGGATTATCGTGGCTATTGTAGGGGCCACATTTGAGGTGGCGACCCTTAAGCAAGCGCTGGTCGAGGCCGAGAAGAGGGCGGCCACGGAGCGCACCGAGCGGGAGAAGTATGAGGCCGAAGTTGGCAAGGTGCGGCAAGAGCTCCAGGCTCTCATGGAAAAACATGAGAGTTTGGAGCTTGACTCAAAGACGCGAGCGTCCGAGCCCGCGGTGGCTATTGAAAATGCCAAGTCTGCCAAGGCCAAATCCCAGAAGACCCTCCAGGAGTTGGATGAGGTGAAAAATATAGCAACGGGTAAGGCATTCTTTATGCAAAGCAAACACATAAACATAAGTTATTGTTACTTACCCGAATCCGGAGTTCTCCAGGAGCATTCGCAGATCTTCCCCGTAGCGTGTCTGATGCCGCCGCATTCTATCGAGCCGAGGAGGGTAGCTCGACAGAGAAGGTGTTCTGGTCTCAGTATGCTGAGGCCGGACGCCCCATGCCCCTGAGCGAGCAGCTGAAGCAACTGGTCGAGCTCCACAAGGCGGCCGAACAGGCCATGAAGGGCCTCATAGTTCGGCTGTGGCCTGGAGAGGCTCTGCCTGGGAGCTATTTCGGGCTGGTGCGGTGGCTGGTGGGGGCCTGTCCAAGGCTCGAAGTCATCAAGCGCTCCGTCTGCATTGAAGGTGCCCATAGGGCCCTTGCCCGTGCTAAGGTGCACTGGGGCAAGCTGGATGCTGAGAAGCTTGTGAAGGACGGGCCACCACCGTGGAAGGAGCATCGCAAGCCCGAGAATTATTATAAGGATGTTCTGAAGGGTGCCTGCCTTATGGCGGATGAGTGTTCCAGGGATGTAATTCTTGAGTAAAACTCGCTTGTTTTGTCCTGTGCGCTGAAAACTTGTTCATATGCCCTAAGCAATGCTGTTGGAATTTAAAATATTACCTTCTGTGCGGCTGTTTATCAATTCTGAGAGATGGCGAGTTGTCGGCTTCTACCCCCGTGCCGCTAGTGCTGGTGTGTTCGGGGATAAACCTGAGCGCTCTTTTTCCCATGTTTGGCTCCTTCGAGGGAGGCGCTCAGCACAACGAACAAGGCAATCAGACTATAATGCTTGAAACTCTCACTTAGCCATAGAATTCTATAATTTTAAATTTCGGCGAAGCCCCTAGTATTCGGAAGACCGAGTTCGGGGCGCTATCCACGCCTTGGCCGGACAGAGCCGACTCCTCGCTATAAGTGGCATAAGTCTTTAGGGACTCGAAAAACCTCTCGAACAGCGACCAGCTCTCGCTTCATCATGACAGTCAGTTTTAGCTTTCTCTACTGAGGTGCTCGACCCAGCTCAACTGGGGCACAATCGCAGTAGTTCTCCTAGTGCTACCTTAGCCGATATAGCGGAACGTAAGGCACCAAAACATAGGAGCCGGGCAAACCCAACTATTGACCCAAGACATGATTCGGAGCCGATGCATATAATGCTATAAGTTCGGGGTGCCGCACTTGTTAAAGTGTTCGGACTTCTCACACCATATTGAGGGGTACTAAAGCCCCTGGCGTATTTTGGCCGTACCAAAGTGTACAGGTGCAACATGTCGTTAAGGAACATATATTTGTAAAAAAAGAGTAATGCAAAAATAGACAGAAGCTATGCATTGTTTATTAAAAAGGGCTGCGATCAAAGCAAAACGATACAAATAATGCGATAAGCAAAAGGTTGGACTATTTTAACATGTCCGTTCCAGGGGCAGGCTGCGGAATGGTATGCGAAACAGGTATACTGCTTGTGATAGAGACCACCTGGGAGTTCCGTAATGTGGCATGGCTTGTCTGCTTCCCTGGTTCTTGCATTCTTTGTGCAGCAATTGAACTGCCGAACAGGCCTTCCGAAGAGTGGAGTCCTAAAAGTAAGAGAAAATTAAAAAATCGGTAGCCCCTGGTGCGGTTTAAGCCGTGTTTCGGGTGTGCCGTGATGGTGCCCCTCCCCCTGTACCCATGGTATTTCTAGAGCGTAGTTATGTACGCGAAGTACTGGTGTCGCATTTTTGCGAGGGCTGGGGTTGGGGCCGCATTGCTACGCCTACTCGGAACGTGCCAGGCGGTCTTGTTGTAGGTTACTCCGGGCACGCTTGACGGTGTCCGGACGTTTAATGGCCGGACTGGAGAACTACCTGGAGAGGCTGCTTTGTACTTCCGCTGCAAGGGCCGCCATGTGCTCCTCCGTTCGGAGGGAGCGTTCGGTGTTTCCATTGACCGTAATTACTCCTCGAGGGCCTGGCATCTTGAGCTTAAGGTATGAGTAGTGCGGTACCGCATTGAACTTGGTGAATGCGGTTCGTCCGAGCAGTGCGTGATAGCCACTGCGGAATCGGACTATGTCGAAGATTAACTCCTCGCTTCGGAAATTATCCGGAGATCCGAAGACCACTTCAAGTGTGACTGAGCCTGTACAGTTGGCATCTACACCTGGTATTACGCCTTTAAAGGTCGTTTTGGTGGGCTTAATCCTCGAGGGATCTATGCCCATTTTCCGCACTGTATCCTGGTAAAGCAGGTTCAGGCTACTGCCGCCGTCCATAAGGACTCTAGTGAGATGAAATCCGTCAATAATTGGGTCTAGAACCAATGCGGCGAATCCGCCATGACGGGTGCTAGTGGGATGGTCCCTTCGATCAAAGGTGATCGGGCAGGAGGACCATGGGTTGAACTTTGGGGCGACTGGCTCTATCGCGTATACGTCCCTTAACGCGCGCTTCCGCTCCCTCTTGGGGATGTGGGTTGCGTATATCATGTTCACCGTCCGCACTTGTGGGGGAAAACCCTTCTGTCCACTGTTGTTCGGCGGCCGGGGCTCTTCGTCGTCATCGCTATGCAGCCCATTGTCTGTATTTTTAGCATTTAACTTGCCTGCCTGCTTGAACACCCAACAATCCCTGTTGGTGTGATTGGCCGGCTTTTCGGGGGTGCCATGTATCTGGCACAAGCGGTCGAGTATTCGGTCCAAACTGGACGGGCCCCTAGGATTTCTTTTGAATGGCTTTTTCCGCTGACCGGATTTATAGCCTCTGAATCCGGCATTAACTGTCGTATCCTCAGCATTGTCGCCGTTAGTGCGGCGCTTCTGCTTGTTGCGACACGACCTGCCACTACTGTCCCTGGTATCCGAATTACCAGGGTTCTTGGTCATATTGTTGCTACGAGCAAGCCAGCTGTCTTCTCCCGCGCAAAAGCGGGTCATGAGTGTCGTGAGTGCTGCCATAGATTTCGGCTTTTCCTGTCCAAGGTGCCGGGCAAGCCACTCGTCATGGATATTGTGCTTGAAGGCTGCTAGGGCCTCAGCGTCCGGATAGTCGACTATTTGATTTTTCTTTGTTAGGAACCATGTCCAGAATTGCCTGGCCGATTCCTCTGGCTGCTGAATTACGTGGCTTAGGTCATCGGCGTCTGGTGGTCGCACATAAGTGCCCTGGAAATTGTCGAGGAATGCGGCTTCCAGGTCCTCCCAACAACCGATTGATCCTGCTGGCAAGCTGTTAAGCCAATGCCGAGCTGGTCCTTTAAGCTTGAGTGGGAGGTATTTGATGGCGTGGAGATCATCGCCGCGGGCCATGTGGATATGAAGGAGATAATCCTCGATCCATACCGCAGGATCTGTTGTGCCATCATATGATTCGATGTTTACGGGTTTGAAACCCTCGGGGATTTGATGATCCATTACTTCGTCTGTGAAGCATAGTGGGTGTGCGGCGCCTCTGTACTGGGCTATATCACGACGTAGCTCCAATGAGCTTTGTCTACTGTGTTCGGCCCTACCGGATTTGTGTCCGGCGTGACGGTTACCGTCTCGAGTCGTGGGGCGCCCACGCGATCCGTAGATCGATCTTGTTTGCCTTGCCTTGTCCTCCAACATATCTCGTAGGTCTGGCGCATTTTCCCATGCCTTGGTACGGGGTGCGGCTTGAGTTGAGGGCCGAGAGGCCTCTCTGTCGCGGCCACGAGGTGGCCGGTCAGCCGTATCAGGTGCTGGTGATGTAGGTTTAAGTGCTTCCTCCTCTAATCGGGGTAGCAACCTGCGCTTTGGGTAGCTCTTGGAGGGGCGTTCGAGTTTATGCTCTTCGGCCACAAGGACTTCAGTCCATCTGTCGACTAGCAAATCTTGATCAGCTCTAAGTTGTTGCTGTTTTTTCTTGAGGCTTCTTGCCGTGGCCATAAGCCTACGTTGGAAACGCTCTTGCTCGATGGGATCCTTTGGCACGACGAATTCGTCGTCATCGAGGCTTGCCTCGTCTTCAGAGGGAGGCGTATAATTATCGTCCTCGACCTCTCTGTCTGCCGCTATCTCATGAGGGCTGGCTTCTCCATCCTCCTGTGTTGAATCTTGCTGGAGGGGATTTTCTTCGGCATTCTCCGGAGTATTATTATCTCCCGTGCTGGAATCACCGTATTTGCTTTGGCGGGATTTTGAGTGGCGCCGCTGACACCGGCGCTTAGGCTGTTCCTTGGAGGGGTCATCCTCCGCTGTTCCGTTGCCATCTCCTTCTTTTGGGGTGTCCACCATGTATATGTCGTATGACGAGGTGGCTTTCCAAGGCCCAATAGGCGCTGGTTCTTCATCGCCTCCTACATCGGCGTCCATATCGTCGATGTCTTCGAAGTCAAAGTCGAGCATGTCAGTTAAATCGTCGACAGTGGCTACAAAGTGGGTGGTGGGTGGGCTTTGAATTTCTTTATCGTCTGTATCCCAACCTTGCTACCGTAGTCCGGCCAGGGCTCTCCTGATAAAGAGAGACTTTAGTGTCTTCAGAATATCGCCGAAAGGCGAGTGCTGAAAGATGTCCGCGGCAGTAAACTCCATGATCGACGCCCAATCGGATTCGATCGGCAAGGGCGCTGAGGGTTCGGAGTCCAGAGAGGAGTCCGGATTCTTGGAGTCACGAGTCTCGCGGAGTGCGGGGCTGGTGTTCGGCTCGATCGCCGTTGGGATCGCAGCCCCCGAGGCGGCGTCCAACCACCCATCCTCGATTGGCGCAGTTGGCTCCGAGTTAAGGGTCGAAGCCGATGCGGGTGCGGCCTCCAGGGCACTGTTCGGTGGTAGAGCTAGATCATGCTCGTCGTGACAGTGCGGCGCGCTCGGCAGTGGCTGGAATCCGTCGAGGATCAAGTCCCCGCGGATGTCAGACGTGTAGTTTAAATTTCCAAATCTGACCTGACGGCCAGGGGCATAGCTTTCGATCTGCTCCAGATGGCCAAGTGAATTGGCCCGCAGTGCAAAGCCGCCGAAGACGAAGATCTGTCCAGGGAGGAAGGTCTCACCCTAGACTGCATCGCTATTGATCATCGTAGGAGCCATCAAGCCTAATGGCGACGACACAGAGGAACTCTCAATGAAAGCACCAATGTCGGTGTCAAAACCGGCGGATCTCGGGTAGGGGGTCCCGAACTGTGCGTCTAGGTCGGATGGTAACAGGAGGCAAGGGACACGAAGTTTTACCCAGGTTCGGGCCCTCTTGATGGAGGTAAAACCCTACGTCCTGCTTGATTAATATTGATGATATGGGTAGTACAAGAGTAGATCTACCACGAGATCGGAGAGGCTAAACCCTAGAAGCTAGCCTATGGTATGATTGTTGTTCTGTATGTTGTCCTACAGACTAAAACCCTCCGGTTTATATAGACACCAAAGAGGGTTAGGGTTACACAAAGTCGGTTACAATGGTAGGAGATCTACATATCCGTATCGCCAAGCTTGCCTTCCACACCAAGGAAAGTCCCTTCCGGACACGGGACGAAGTCTTCAATCTTGTATCTTTATAGTCCAGGAGTCCGGCTGAAGGTATAGTCCGGCCATCTGGACACCCCCTAATCCAGGACTCCCTCAGCGGGTTCCTCCTCTGAATACACCACGAAAGAATTTGAATACAAGGATAGTGTCCGACCCTTCAAAATAAGTTCCACATACCACCATAGAGAGAACAGTATTTCCAAAAATCTAATTTGCTGACTTGTTTTGGCAACACGACATTATGTCACGGCCCGGTGATTATTCGAATTGTTTCCTTTAACTAGCCCCGCACATAACGCGAGGCAGTTTTCTGACACATCTTGTCAAAGCAAAGATCGTGTCCCCTTATTACGGGATTCTCATCAATACGGGTGTGGGTAACCCAACCGCGTCTAGGACTCCTAGATTATAGGTAAGTCCCAAACGGCCACGGAGAGGACGCTTGGTATTCACCCTCTTTATAAAGGGCCAAGGCCTTCAATTTTTTCCCTCGTGCCCAATCAAATCCATCCCCTGCCTCGAGTTCCAACACCCAAAGCTCAGGTCAGGCGCTCCGGATCTTCAACCATGTCCGGATCCAGCCTTCAAGGCTGATGGATGCCCTCCTCCGTTACGGAAGAAGATATCAAGAAGTTGAGGGAGGCCAGATACCTGACCACCGAGGTTTCGCATCAGCTTCCTGCCCGAGGGCAAGTCGTCCCTACTCCTGAACCCAACGAAGAAGTCGTGTCCATCTCCCACTTCCTCCGAGGTCTAGGCCTCACTCTGGATCCCTTCGTAAGGGGTTTGATGTTTTACTACGGGCTAGATTTCCACGATCTAGCCCCGGACTCCTTTCTTCACATCTCGGCATTTATTGTTGTGTGTGAGGCCTTCCTCCGCACTACCCCTCACTTCGGCATGTGGCTCAAGACTTTTGATGTGAAGCCGAAGACTATCGAGGGACAGTACGCAGCGTGCGGAGGAGCATCAATAAGCAAGATTGCGGGATCTCCGTGTCCAAGAGGTTCCTTTCCAGAGGTGTCCGGATTATGGCAATGGCAGTGGTTTTACATCATGGCTCCCAGAAGTGCCAAGTGGGCGGCTCCCCCCGCTTTTTGCTCGGGCCCCCACCACAACTGATGTCATGGATTAGCAAAGGGCTGCGCTGGGGTCCGGCCAAGGACATGCCTATACTGCAAAGCCGCATTCAAGATCTCTTTGAAGGAGATTTTAATTTAGTTATGGTAATGCAAGTCATGCTGGTTCATCGAGTCCAGCCTTGCAAACGCCGGCCCCTTCGCTTGTGGGAGTTCAACCCAGAAGGACCGCATGCTATCCAAAGTTTCCTCGGCCTGACGCATGAGGAGATGTACAAGTCATTCTTCGGACCTCAAACAGAGTGTCCGGACGCTACCGAGGACGTGGGCCTGAGTAGCAATCGCACTGCCGAACAAGTAAGTAATCCTTGAGCCGAACACAGCGTCTTTTATTTACCATGACGTTATCTCTGAGAAGTCGCCCTTTGACCAGGACTGGGTGACAAAGGCGAAGATGATTCGGTGTTCATCCGCCCTTCCTGAGGGTTTGGAGAATCCAGTACTGGCAAAGATGCTCGAGCTCGCACCTTGCCCGGAGCCCTCGAAGGGAGATACAGGGGGGATAATATGGGCGAAAGTAGGACCCCATTGCAGCCGGTTCCAACCGAGAGAACGAGTGCCTCCATAAAGGATGATAACCAAGGAGAAGATTCTAACCTTCTCTCGCTACGGGGGAGGAAGAGGACTGCCTCTGAGCATCTGGAAACCGAGGCCTCCAAACGGGAGAAGAAGTCTCCAATAGAGGCTCCTGCCTCGAGGGGTGCTCTTGCCGCACAGAGTCCGTGCGGGGACCGGCCCTCCAACGAGCTGTAAGTGATCGAAAATACTTTAATAGTGAAGGTATACTTCCTTTCCTCTGAGAAAAAAATAACCGAAGCATATATATTGCAGTTCGGATCTTAGCCCTTCACAGCTGAGCTCGTCTTTGGGGGATCTTCTTCCAGAGATGATGGAGAGCGAAACGCCTCCCCGGACTCCCCCGCTCAAGAAACAGGCGACCTTGAAGTGTCGTCACGGAGGGCCTCTCCGGATCCGGTGAGGCCAGAAGATAATCCCATAGTCACCTGAAGTCCCCAGTGTCCGGCTCTCGAAGAGAGCAAACAAAAGAGTCTGACACCATTTGGTATGTGGTCGGACGTTCTGAGGGAGCAGTTGGAGCGAGCGGCCATCTCAGAAGAACACCGTACATTGATGGGTACGATGATGGAAAGAATCTCGCCTGCCGAAAGCGGATTACATGAAGCCTTTATGAGTCTACTGACGGGATTTGAGGTACGTGAACCGATATATTTTTTGATAGTACCGCACATGTTAGGTGTGCCCTGTGTAGATAGTAGCCCCTGAGACTCTGGTTGTCATCAAGAACGGCGGAAAACAGAGGATCGTACTCCCGGGTGTTAACCAGACTGCCTTTATGTGCAGGTGGTGGAAGCTCCGGTGGCTAGCCAGACTAATGAGTTTGCCGAACTAAAGCGGCAACTGGATGCGGCAGACGCCGACATCAAGCTTGTGAACAAACGGCTTGACGAGTCACAGGGTAAGTGATGTTTTTTTGTGAATGTCACATAATAAGAGCAGCGTGATGTCAATATCTTTAATATGTTGTGACTGTAGACGAAGCTGCCACCGTGGAGAACCTTCGGGCGGAACTTGCCCGAGCCAAGGAACATACAAGAGTTAGTAATGCGGCTGCTTTGAAGGCATCCGAAGATTTGAGAGCCGAGAAGGCCTCACATTGCGAAATCAAAGAGAAGATGGCCAAGATGGTCGTAGAATTAAAAGACACTGCCGACTGTTGCCGGTTCCTTAAGGAGGAGAACCGAGTGAAGGCAGCGGACCTTGAAAAGGCCACGATGGCGACCAAGGACACTCGCTCTATTGTGAGGGCGAAGAAGGAGGAGCTGCATGAAGCCAGGGATATTGCGGCTGGGAAGCCCTTTCTGCTGCAGAGGAAGTTTGGAGATCCGCGGTATGCTCCTCTGGATCGGCTGTGGAGTTCGGCAGATGCATATATGGACTTGGTGGCAAGCGCTGTCAATGCGGTCGAATACTTCCGAGATCAGACAGATCATGAAGTGGACAAGCTGTTCTGGTCGCAATTTAACATTCCAGAGCGTCCGCTTCCCTTGGCTGATCAGCTAGCCGAATGGGCTAAACTTAATAGGTTGTCCGGACTTGCCATGAGGTCCGTCGTAGATCATTTGTGGCCGGAGAAGCCGAAGCCGAACAACTATTTCATCTTAGTGCAGCAGTCCTTGGTGCGGTGCCGCGCATCAATGCGGTGAAGAGGTCGACGTGCATAGAAGGCTCGTGGATGGCCTTTGCCCGTGTCAAGGCATACTGGGCGGAGATGGATGCTACCATTGTTGCGGCGCAAGGTTCGGCCATAGGCCGAGTAGCTGCCGAGCACTATTTTGAAGAAGTTCTTGAGGGTGCTCGTTTGATAGAGTCCCAGTGCTCGAAGAATATTATGTTTGAGTGACATGTATTCCCATTGTAAACACAATGTTTTTATGAAATGAAGTAAGGCTGTATTTATACTTTTGCGGGAAAGTAATATGATGCCTCCTGTGCGGCCGTTTATGTATATATGTATATAACCTAAAAGATTGCAGTCGTCGGCTTCAACCCCCACTCATATAATGCTGGGGTGCTCGCAGAAAACGCGTGTTCACACTTAACCCAACATCTTGGTCCTATTAAGGAGGTGATAGCGCAGCGAGCAAGGCAACCGGACTATAATGCTTTAACACTTTCACTTAGCCATAGGAGTTTGACGGTGGGGCTACTATATAGCCCCTGGTGGCTCCGCACTCTCCCGAATTCGGGGTGCGTATATGCCTGGCCGGGAAACGGCCCTTCGTTAAAGCGGAGGAATTCTAACATTTCGATAGGTCATCGAGTAGTTGACCAGTCTCGCGCTATATCATGACAGTCAGTTTTCGGCTTTCTCTACTGAGGTGCTCGTCCGGATGAACCAGGGCACAATCGTAGTAGTTCTCCTGGTGCCGCCTTAGCCAATAGAGCGGAACGTAAGGCACCAAAACACAGGAGCCGGGCAAACCCAACATTTGACCAAAGACATGATTCGGAGCTGATGCATATAAGGCCAAACTCGCGACGCCGAACACTCCCTAAGGTATTCGGTCTTTGTGGTATAAACTGGGCCTAAATAGTGCCCTTTGTAAGAAGCCCCTTGTGTCCAGGTAGGTGCATTATTCTGATGTGGCCACATGCCAAGACATCAGCATCCTTCTCAATTGTACTGAGAATCCGAGGGATGTGTATCAACAAGAGACAGTAAAAAAAGGTTTACGCAGGGTCTTAATCTGAAAAGAATCCTTGGAACAGGTCCCTGCTGCACGTCTGTGCATGTGTCTCCGTTGTTTCGTATCCTGGACGGTTGTAGCACGATGGTTATATGTAAAAGAGAGGAACTTAGGTGACAAGTTGTCGTGCAAAAAGGTAGTTTTAAAGAAACCATGTATAATTCAAGATGAGTAAAAATTGCCACTTGTCTGCGCGCGTTGAGCCCCTTGTATTTGTAATAGGGGTGTGGCCGTCAATCCGGTATGAATTACATATAGCTGCACCGGACCCTTCTAACCGTGTCCATGGTCTTGACGACCTATCAAATGCTTTAGTTGGTGAGGCCGTTTTTAGTGTGCGGCTGCCAAGGCAGTCGTATTCTCTTTGGCGCGCAAAGATCGCTCAATATTTCCATTCACTATAATGATGCCACGTGGACCGGGCATCTTGAGCGTGAGGGAAGCATAATGCGGTATTGCATTAAAGCGAGCGAAAGCTTTGCGTCCAAGTAGTGCTTGATAGCAACTTTGGAATGGAGCAATGTGGAAGGTTAAATGTTCACTACGAAAGTTATCGGGGAAGCCGATTATAATCTTTAGTAGCAGGGAGCCCGTACAGTGAGCCCCTGGGCCTGGCGTTACTCCTTTAAAGGTAGTGTTGCTATGGCCAATTCTCGTTGGATCTATCCCCATTTCGTGGAGTGTATCCTGGTATATCAGGTTTAGACCGCTGCCACCTTCCATCAGGACTCGTGTGAAGTGGTATCCATCAATTATTGGGTCTAATACCAGGGCAGCCCATTCTGCACGCCGGATACTTGCTGAGTAATCATCATGGTCAAAAGTGATCGGTTGAGCCGACCAGTGGCAGGACTTCACGGTGATAGGCCCTTGGGCATGTTTTTCTAGGAGTGCCGCTTTGTTTCTCCCCTTGATCACATGTAACACGTTGAATATTTTGACTTCTAGTGTAAACTTCTTCTGTTCCCTAGTGTCTTGCTTGAGAGGCTCATCTTCGTCTTCGCTTGGTGTATCCTCCCCCTTGTGTACGGTGTTGAGCTTGCCGGACTGCTTGAAGACCCAACATTCTCTATGGGTATGATTAGCGGGTTTACCAGGGGTGCTATGGATCTGACATACTTGGTCCAGAATTTTGGTTAGGCTGGATAGTTCGTCTCTGGCGCCTTTAGAGGGCGGCTTTTGCTGATTTGGCCGAGAGCTTTTGAATCCGGCGTTTACTACCGTGCTCTTCGTGCTGTCTTCTTTATTCCGGCGTTTGTTATTGTTATTGCGCAGTGATTTCCTGTTTCGATCTCTAACTTCAGATGTACTGGGGTCGCTGATGCTGCACCTTGCTAGCCAGCTATCCTCACCCGCGCAAAAGCGGGTCATGAGGCTTGTTAATGCTGCCATTGTTCTCGGCTTTTCTTGGCCGAGGTGTCTGGCAAGCCATTCGTCACGGACGCTATGCTTAAAAGCTGCCAAGGCTTCGGCGTCCGGACAGTCAACTATTTGGTTCTTTTTGGTAAGTAACCTGTTCCAAAGCTTTCGGGCTGACTCTCCAGGCTGTTGAGTTATGTGACTCAAATCGTCCGCGTCCGGAGGTCGGACATAAGTCCCTTGAAAATTCGCCCAAAAGGCGTCTTCGAGCTCTTCCCAGCTTCCAATGGAGCTATCGGGGAGGCTCTTAAGCCAGTGCCGAGGTGGCCCTTTGAGTTTGAGGGGTAAATATTTAATGGCATGGAGGTCATCTCCTTGAGCCATATGGATATGGAGGATATAGTCCTCAAACCAGACCCCAGGGTATGTTGTTCCATCGCATGCCTCTATATTTACGGGTTTAAATCCCTTTGGAAATTCATGGTCCAACACCTCATCGGTGAAACATAGGGGTGTGCGGCGCCCCTGTATTTGGGTGTACCCCGTTGTTCGGATGTTTTTTGTGTTGCATTGTATGCTGGAGCGCGCTTACGTGGTCCATAGATGGATCTGGTTGCGCCGTCCTTTTGATGCAGTCCTCGCTTGGATCGCGTATTGGCTTATGGGCGGTGTTGTTTGCCACTCTATTTTGGCCGTGAGGTCGCCTATCCGGCCAGATGGCCGTTTTGATTTTTGGTTGTGGGGGATCTAATGCCTCCTCATCGAATTCAAGTAGCAACTTCCGCTTCAGGTAGCTCTTGGTGGGGCGATTACCGCCGTACATTGCTGCTGTTTGAGTACTTTGCTCCATCTGATTCGGAGTGTGTCCTATGCAACCTTGAGCCTTTGTTTCTGCTTTTTTAGACTCCTCGCGGTGGCAACGAGCCTTTGATGGGCATTCTGTTGCTCCGGGTGTCTGTCCGGTGTGACGTCATCTGGACTATGATCTTTGACAGAGTCGGGTTGTTCGGCTTGATTCTCCGTGTTGCCGTGGTCCGGTAATGGTTCCCCCTGCTCTAACGCTGGGTCTGTATGATCATTGTTTCTACCGAGGCGAGATTTGGGGTGACGCTTACATCGCCATTTTGACTGCTTCTTGAGGGAACAACCCTTCGTTGCGTCCTTCCGTTCCTCGTCGCCGTTTTCCTTTGGTGAGTCCACCATGTATACATCATGTGATAAAGTGGGCGTCCAGTGCCCTGTGGGCAGTGGTTCCTGTTCGTCTGCTGCATCGTCGTCCATACCGTCGATGTCTTTGGAGTCGGAGTCGAGCATGTCGGTTAAGTCATCGACAGTGGCTACTAAATGGGTGGTGGGTGGGCAGCGAATTTCTTCGTCATTCGCATCCCAATCCTGCCGGGCATAGTTCGGCCAGGACTCTCCTGACAAGGAGAGAGATTTTAATGAATTCAGTATGTCGCCGAAGGGGGAGTGCTGAAAGATATCCGCGGAGGGAAACTCCATGATCGGCGCCCAACCGGATTCGGTAGGAACGGGCGTAGGCGGTTCGGAGTCCGTGGCCGGAGAAGTATCCGGCAGTTTAACAACACGGCTCTCGTGCAAGGCAAGGTCGACGTTCGGCTCGATCGCCGCTGAGGGTAACGCCTCCGTGCTGGGGTCCATCCCCCCGTCCATGGTCGGCGCAACTGGCCCCGAATTGAGGGTCGGAGCGGCTGCTGGTGCGATCTCCAGTGCACTATCTGATGGTAGAGCTAAACTGTACCCATCGTGACCGCGTGACGAACAAGGCAGAGGCTCGAATCCGTCGAAGATCAAGTCTCCGTGGATATCGGCCGTGTAGTTTAAGCTTCCAAACCTGACCTAGTGGCCAGGGGCGTAACTTTCAATCTGCTCCAGATGGCCAAGCGAATTGGCCCGTAGTGCAAAGCCGCCGAATACGAAGGTCTGTCCGGGGAGGAAAGTCTCACCCTGGACTGCATCGCCATCGATGATAGTAGGAGCCATCAAGCCTAACGGCGACGACACAGAGGAACTCTCAATGAAAGCACCAATGTCGGTGTCAAAACCGGCGAATCTTGGGTAGGGGGTCCCGAACTGTGCGTCTAAGGCGGATGGTAACAGGAGGCAGGGGACACGATGTTTTTACCCAGGTTCAGGCCCTCTTGATGGAGGTAATACCCTACTTCCTGCTTGATTGATCTTGATGATATGAGTATTACAAGAGTTGATCTACCACGAGATCGGAGAGGCTAAACCCTAGAAGCTAGCCTATGGTATGATTGTCTGTTGTCCTACGGACTAAAACCCTCCGGTTTATATAGACACCGGAAAGGGCTAGGGTTACACAAGGTCGGTTACAAAGAAGGAGATACACATATCCGTATTGCCTAGCTTGCCTTCCACGCCAAGTAGAGTCCCATCCGGACACGAGACGAAGTCTTCAATTTGGTATCTTCATAGTCTAACAGTCCGACCAATGGAGATAGTCCGGCTGTCTGGAGACCCCCTAATCCAGGACTCCCTCACTTAGAGTCTCCCCCTTTTATGATCACTATACGATCAGAATACATGCTTCGTGTCATAATAACACTGCTCCACCCATCAAGCTAAACAAGCTTAGTTGTTCAAATACGAATCTGATATTATTAAAACAGAGTTATTTAATTGGTGAGCTAAATGTTCCTAAATTAGTTTCGAAAATGCATGTTCGCTGCTCGGGTGTCTATCTCTGTGTGTGGTCTGGTCAGCACGGTTGGGGAGGTGAACTTTGCATAGGTGGGGGTTTATAGGGAGACACTCTCCGAGTTGAAACTGCAATGCATTCCATAGATAATCTAACTACTTTTTATGTTTTCATGAATCTCAGATTCTGAACAGCATCATAATGATTATGAGCTTGCGCGCATGAAAAGAGTAAAGCAGAACAATGCCATGGCTGTCAAACTTGGCATTAAGGGACTGAAATCAAGTCTGGATGCAATGCAATGCAAACACTCTCCACCTACAGATTCATGCTCGGAATATGATCCTAACAGTGATTCTGAGCTAGAGGGAGACCTAAGTCAATGTAGCTCCCTAGTGGAGGAGTCAGAGGAAGATACCCTACCTTATTCACCCATCAAGGTACTTGCTCTAACTTTCCAAGGTTAGATTGCTCGCACATATCTTGCAACTGATTCTTTGCATTGCTTCTACTTTGTTGAACTGCCATTAGCTTAGTTTACACATCGTGTATGTGAATATGCCCTGCCTATCCATTTTCAGTAAATATTCCATCTGTCATCATACCATATTTATCCATCCAAATGCTGTTCTTGTGTATCAGACGTTCAAAAGGAAGAGGGCGATTGCTGATCGTGAAGGAGCACAGGCAAAGTATTTGGAAAAGGTAGTGGCACCTGATAAATCAAATAGCCCATTAGGTGTAGTTTCAATATCACCTGACCCACAAAATACCCCAACTCTAGCAGACTCTAGCCCTACTACACTGGTCATTTCTGATGCCCCAACTCAGCAGACCCCAACTGCAGCAAACAGTATGATTATGCCAGTTGACATAGCACCATCTGTACGACGCAAAACCCCCATTCCAGCAAAGAGTACACCAAATCCAGTTGCCAAATCCCTTTTCGAACCAGAGAGAGCCCCAATTGCAGCAAATAGGACCCCTGTTCCATTTCTTCCCAGTTTAGAAGACGAAGCTTATGTTGTTGTCAGGAACTTTGTGCGCATCTTTCCTTCATGGAAAGATTATACCGCAGACACAGAACAATTTCCAGTCTTCCTCCACAACTTACGCGTAAGTAATGTACTAATGTTATTCATGGTCATTACTGCATATGTTTCTGCTGACAGAAGACACAAGATTTCATTCTTTTAAATAGGCGAGGCGCAAACTGGATTGTGATGACGAGCAAGGGTTGGTTGCACTTTTCAAGCACTCGTTGATGAAGTATCGTTCCTACCTAAGGCAAGCGCACTTCAATGGCAAGCCTCTGAACAAAATTTCTGTAAAGTCTTCGGTGCTACATTTATCTGACGGTGACTGGAATAATCTTGTTACACATTGGTCTCGGCTGCATCGTAAGGTACTATCTATGATATCACATCACAATTTGAACTACATTTCTGCATTTTCCTTAATGTCTCACTTGTATGAAAACTGTTAGTAGAAGAACATTCATTCTCAAGGGACCATAGAATCTCGCAACTATACTGCACACTGCATTGCTCTTGTGAGTACCTCTTGCCCTGTATGACCATACTTACTTTCATAGCTGTTTGATTATGTAGCATCACTGCACATGTTAGCCTCGTAATCGTCCATTTGGTGGACATTATAAGATCTATATGGACTCTTACATAAATTTAGAATCAACCCAATGCTTTTGAAGAGGTTTAGCTCTGCAGTCCTCTTGTAAGGACTAAACGTGGTCTATCACTATACTTGCATTAATAGCTACTCCCTCCATCCCATAATATACAAACGTTTTGTACAGTACACCAGTGTTCAAAACACTCTTGTATTATGGGAAGAGGGATTGGTTCATTTTGTAGCATTCTGCATCTTATCTCCCTCGCCCACCATTTACTAAGAAAGATCAGATCTATATTTAATCTTACCAACAAGTAGAATACACAGACAATGCCAGTGCAGAAGTGTAGCCCATTGCTCTTGTCAGTACATTTTGTCCTGTAACGCTTGTACTTCCAGGGATTGGTAGTTGATTATGTAGCATCAATCTGCATCTTATCTTCATTATCCTCTATCCCTTCCAGTATTATCATATCTATAATTACTCTCTACAAAATGTAGAGTACAGGCAATGCTTATGAAGAAGATTCTATGCTGAAATTCTTGAGTTATCCTTCCCTTGCCATGGAGAAGGGCATTATAAAGCCGATGTTAACTGTTAATGTAAGTCAGTCCTTCTAAAGCCTTTATCCTCAACTGCTGTTTAATTTGCTCATACTCCCTATCGTTTACTACTGTTTAGTTTGTTGTTTCTACCAAAATGCATGTTCGTAAGAACCGTAAGTTCTAATTTTTACTTGTAAAACCAAATTCCTTATTCATACCATGCACATTACTTAATACTCCCTATATGTATGCTTGTTTTTGTGGATCTATAATCCAGTGTGTGGTGAAGCAGCCCACGTTTGCACCTTGGCATCTCCTATTTTATCTTACTGATGTGGCTGATGATATGAACAACATGCCATGCACATTATCCAAAATAGATACAATGATTTTCTTTGCCCTTAATCTATGCTTGTAATGTTGACATGGTAATCCAATAGTGTGGTGAAGCTCCCCGCATTATGAACAATGCCAAATTATGCTATTGATATTTTGAACGTACTCTTTATTTTCTAATTTGAAATTGGATAGAATTGACAGAACAGTTATCATCTTTGTTTATACACGTGCAAAACCTGTCATCTCTCTGCTTTGTTTTAGGGTGATATGCCTGATGGCATGCACAAGTCTGCTGAAGGCTGTGAGACAAACCCAACATATATTGCAGCAAAGAAGGCAAAACATCTTGAAGATAGCGAGACAACCCCAAAGTCTTGTCTTGATGCAGTGTTCAAGTTACTTGAGACTAACAGTCAGACAAGCTCACAGAATTCGTTTTCTGAATCAGTTCGACTTCTTCAGTCCCAAGTTCTAGCAGAAAGGCATTCTGCAACTCAACTTCTATTTGAAGTCCTATCTCTAAGAAATATTGCAGAGAACACCAATGAGAACCTCATCGCTAAACAGCTACACCTGGAAGCTATGACCGACATGCTAGGCCGGTCTCATAGCCTTTCTTAGCAGCTTGCATAGCAGTTCCCCCGCAAGGCTAACCTTTCTTGAACTGCTTTGGAAGTGGTCTCAGTTCAGTATTATTTTGTTACGCTGCAATGGTGCCCAGTTTTTGTAATCTTCTTCTTCGTTGCGCTTTATGATCACTGGTGGCGAACTTTGATGCCCAGTGGATGTAATATACCTTAAATCCTTTATTGTGTAGTGTAGGTTTATTCTTAGTTACTATGCCATAATTTCTTTATTGTATAGAGTAGGTTTGTTCTTAATTCCTACTAGTTAGGCAGCAGCCCGAAATGAACCCCGACCCATGATTGTGCGAATCAAATCACGGGTTTTAATGGGCCAAAATTCTCTGGGTCCTTGTTTGGCCCAATCAGATATCGGCTGCGAGGAGGCCGGATGCATACCGGGTCGTAGTTAGGCCCAACTATATGACGGGCTTTTAACAGGCCGAATTTAATATAGGGCCGAAATGTTAAACGGGCCCTTAACAGGCCAAAACTAATATCAGGCCGAATTACTAAGTGGGCCTTTAGCAAGTGGGCCCAAAAGCATAGTGTCCAGTTGACGGGCCGAATCTGATATGGGCCATAATTGAGCCCAAAGCCTCTTAAAGGGCCGGACCTGATCTGGGCCGTAATTTGGCCCAGAACGTGGTAGGCTTTTAACAGGCCGGATCTCATATGGGCCACTATTAGGCCCGGAGCGTGGCAGGCCATTAATGGACCGGATCAAATATGGGTCGGCATTTGGCCCAAAACATGGCAGCCAGTTAATGGGCCGGCCTACTAGGGTCATCAAAATCTTGTGGGCCTACAGCTGGACCGGCCCATTAATGTCGACGAAATCTCATGGGCCTTTAGCTGGGCCGGCCCATTATGACCCGCAAGAATCTTGTGGGCCTTTACCTGGGCCGGCCCATTATGGCACAAAAAAATCTCATGGGCCTTTACCTAGGCCGGCCCATTATGGCCTGCAAAATCTTGTTGGCCTTTAGCTGGGCCAGCCCATTATGGTCCACAAAATTTCGTGGGCCTTTAGCTGGGCCGGCCCATTATGGTCTGCAAAATCTTGTGTGCCTCTAGTTGGGCCGGCCCATTTAGACTTGTTGGGTTGTGCCACGTGTCGACGTATCATAGGCGCCTTCTGTCCAGTGAGTGGATGACATCTGTCCCGACGATGAGCCGACACGTGTTTCCTCTAGCCAATGATGATTTTACACGTGGAAAATCCCCATTTGTCAGGGCTGTTAACAGGTTATCAGATCCAAAACCCTACCCGATAGCTTAACGGTGTTCCGTTACGGTGGATGCCACGTGTCGGTCACCCTTGACGAAAGCACTTCTGTGACGCACGATTTATCGTCATGGAAGTGGACACTTCCGTGAGGATAATTTTGGTAGTGTCATGGAACACTTCTACGACAGCACAAGTATGACTATCTTGATTCTGTCATAAATTTGTCATGGATGTACATGCATGACAATAAAAGCGACCTACCATGACAAACACGTATCATCACGGAAGTGTATTTTTTGTAGTGAAAGTAAAATAAAAGCAAAGGAAAAAATCGAAGGAAATAACTAAGTATTGGAAGATTAATATGATGAAGATAGACCTGAGGGGCATAGGTTTCACTGGTGGCTTCTCTCAAGAGCATAAGTATTTTATGGTGGGTGAACGAATTACTGTTGAGCAATTGACAGAATTGAGCATAGTTATGAGAATATCTAGGTATGATCATGTATATAGGCATCACGTCCGAGACAAGTAGACCGACTCCTGCCTGCATCTACTACTATTACTCCACTCATCGCCCGCTATCCAACATGCATCTAGAGTATTAAGTTAATGAAAACAGAGTTACGCCTTAAGCAAGATGACATGATGTAGAGGGATAAACTCATGCAATATGATGAAAACCCCATCTTGTTATCCTCGATGGCAACAATACAATATGTGCCTTCCTGCCCCTACTGTCACTAGGAAAGGACACCGCAAGATTGAACCCAAAGCTAAACACTTATCCCATTGCAAGAAAGATCAATCTAGTAGACCAAACCAAACTGATAATTCGAAGAGACTTGCAAAGATAACCAATCATACATAAAAGAATTCAGAGAAGATTCAAATATTGTTCATAGATAGACTTGATCATAAACCCACAATTCATCGGTCTCAACAAATACACCACAAAAAGAAGATTACATCGAATAGATCTCCACAAGAGAGGGGGAGAACATTGTATTGAGATCCAAAATGAGAGAAGAAGCCATCTAGCTAATAACTATGGACCCGTAGGTTTGAGGTAAACTACTCACACTTCATCGGAGGGGCTATGGTGATGATGTAGAAGCCCTCCATGACGGATACCCCCTCCGACGTAGCTCCGGAACAGGCCCCAAGATGGGATCTCATGGATACAGAAAGTTGCGTCAGTGGAATTAGGGTTTTGGCTCCATATCTGATCGTTTGGGGGTATGTAGGTATATATAGGAGGAACGAGTACGTCGGTGGAGCAACAGGGGGCCCATGATGGTGGAGGGCGCACCTGGGGGGAGGGGGTAGGCGCACCTCCTCCTTTGTTTCTTGACGTAGGGTCCAAGTCTCCTGGATCATGTTCGGTGAGAAAATCACGTTCCCGAAGGTTTGATTCCATTTGGACTCCGTTTGATATTCCTTTTCTTCGAAACCCTAAAATAGGCAAAAAAAACTGCAATTCTGGGTTGGGCCTCCGGTTAATAGGTTAGTCCCAAAAATAATATAAAAGTGGATAATAAAGCCCAATAATGTCGAAAACAGTAGATAATATAGCATGGAGCAATCAAAAATTATAGATATGTTGGAGACGTATCAGTCGGCCCGCACCCGGTTGAACAGTGTGCTGGCCGGCAACATCAACACGTGGGTCGACTTCGAGCAGGCTTTCGTGCGCAACTTCACCGTTATGGACTCCAACATGGCAAGCTAACGCTTCCTCGTCCAGAAGCTGTCCGGATTTTTCGAGGGATGCGAGTTCATCCATGTCCCGCATGCGGAGAACGAGGTGACTAGCAAGCTCGCCAAGATCGCCTTGTCCCCGCAGTCCATTCCGTTCGGCGTCTCCCTCGAGCACCTGCACAAGCCGTCCGTCAAGCCGTCTTCGGACTCCGAGTCCATCCATGTCCCAGACGACCCGGCCGCACCTCAACCCGGCCAGGGGACTACTCCAGCCATCCAGACCACACCCCAACCCGGCCTTGGGTCCGCTGAACCCGGCTCGGGGGCTGCCACCCCGGAACCTGTCATGATGGCCGGCCTCACCGGAGTCACGGCGCCATCCAGGGCCCTGCCCATTTCGGAGTTCCTGGAGAACGGGGTCCTCCCCATGGACGAGACCGAAGCTTGGCAAGTGCAGCGCTGAGCGTCCGCCTACAGCATCATCAACAACGAGCTTGTCAAGCGCAGCTCCACTGGCGTGTTCCAGCGCTGCGTCGAGGAGGACAAGGGCATTGAGATCCTCCTCGACATACACCAGGGCGAGTGCGGGCACCACGCCGCCTCGCGGTCCCTGGTGGCCAAGGCTTTCCGCCATGGTTTCTACTGGCCCACGACCCTCAAAGACGCCGAGTCGCTCGTCCTCAAGTGCAAGGGGTGCCAATGCTTCAGTAAGCGCAGCCACTAGCCGGCGTTGGCACTCCTGACCATCCCGATCGCCTGGCCCTTCGCAGTCTGGGGACTCGACATGATGGGACCCTTCAAGGCCGCTCGAGGCGGCATGACGCACTTGCTGGTGGCGGTGGACAAATTCACCAAGTGGATCGTGGCAAGGCCGATCAAGAAGCTGGACGGTCCAACAACCATTCAATTTATCAAGGATATCGCGGTGCGCTACGGCATGCCGTACAGCATCATCACGGACAACGGCACCAACTTCTCCAAGGGCACGCTCGCGCAGTATTGCTCCATCCCCGGCATCCGCCTCGACCTGGCCTCTGTTGAACATCCGTAGTCCAACGGCCAGGTCGAGCGGCCCAATGGCCTCATCCTATCCGACATCAAGCCGCGGCTCGTCGAGCCGCTCGTCCGTTCCCCTGGCAGCTGGCTCGATGAGTTGCCGACTATTCTCTGGAGTCTCTGCACCATGCCTAACCGATCGACTGGGTTTACCCCGTTCTTCCTCGTCTATGGAGCAGAAGCCATCATCCCCACCGACGTCGAGTTCGACTCGCCATGCGTCACGATGTACATGGAAGCTGAAGCAGACGAAACCCGTGAAGACTGCGTCGACTTGCTCGAAGAAGCGCGTCTCCTAGTGCTCACTCGCTCAGCCATCTACCAGCAAGGTCTGAGGAACTACCACAACAAGAAGATCAAGCCCCTCGCCTTCTGAGAGGGAGACCTCGTCCTCCGACTCGTCCAGCAGCAACCGGGCCAGCACAAGCTGTCCTCCCCATGGGAGGGCCCCTTCATCGTCAGCAAGGCCCTATGCGATCGCAACGCCTACTACCTCATCAATGCCCGCAAGTCGAACAAGCGCAACAGAGACAAAACCGGCGAAGAAACAACCCGGCCATGGAACGCGGAGCTACTCCGCCTGTTTTATAGTTAGCAGTAAACAGGTATGTACCTCCGTCTTTTGTAATCATCTCAAAACTATGGGGTCCCCGAACGACGCTCGAGGGATGCCCCTTTTGGGACCAAGCTATCGTGTCTCTACATTCGCGCATCACTTTAAAAATTTAAGCCGAACCCGGCCTCCAGGTCGATTCGCTCAACCCGGGGGCTCAGGGGCTGGCCGGCTTGGCCACTCGCCGTTTTTTCTTAGCGGTTCTCAAACGCGTTGGATCGCCATAGCTTCTCGCTTCGCCCTAAGCTGCAGATCCGGCTTCAACTACGGGCTGGCAAGCGCATGAGAACAAAAGCAACAACGCGCCACAAACACTAAGTCAAGAACCGCCGGGTCGCCCAACCCGGTCCCGCCGCCTTAAGTTACCGCACGACCGGCTGGCCGCCAACCCGGCCCGCCAGCCCAGTGGGTGTTTTGCTCGCGCTCAACATTTTGAAAGACTAAGTATTGAACGCTCCTTTCAAAAACTGAACCCCTTGTCACGGACCAAAGCCTTGGCCGTGAGACTCGCGGGGGGGGGGGGAGGCCCAAAGAGGGAGAGTTACAAGAAAATAGCCCTAAAAACGAAAAGCGAAAGCGCAGGCGTCCACGAAGCTTCTGCATATCGCCGGACCACTCGACCCAGCCGCACCACTTTAAGTTACCACACAGCCGACTGCTCGCTAACCCGGTCTGCCGGATTGCCGCCAGCCGGCCTAGTGGGTGTTTCGCTCACGCCCAACGTTTCAAAAAGCCCAAGTACTGCGCGTCCCTCTCAAAGGCCGAACCCCTTGTCACGAACTAGAGCCCTGGCCGTCAGACTCGCGGGGGTGAAACCCAAAGGGAGGAAGTCGCAAGAAAACAGCTCCAAAAAATGAGAAGCAAAGGCGCAAACATTCACACAGCTCATACAACATAAATTTAAACAGGCCCAAGGCCAGAATTCATTACACCCAATCAACCCCTAGTGGGTGGGTGGAGCTGCTACCTAACAGAAATTTTCTACAAGTAAGAAATCAGGCATCGCCCCCCCCCCAAAGCACGCAGCCGCCAGGTCCGCAGAGGTGTCGGTATCCTTCTCCTCGGTGTCCGCGTAGACGCCCATCTCCTCAGAGCTACCCTCCGGGTCATCTAGAAGAAGGCCGTAGTCCTCAGTGGGCACAACACCGCTATCCTCCGCCCGCTCCGGCTAGAACTCGTCATGGAAGGCGAACCCTGCGATATAGCTGGCCCGGGCGGCGATCCAGCCAGCCTCCGCCTGCAGCTGGCTCTTCGAGCCGGCTCGCTGGCCCATTAACGCATCCAGCACCAACTACAGATGCCACAACAACGCGAACCAAAGTGCCATCTCGGCACCCGGGCGAGCAGCGGAGACCTGCCACTTGTGAAGACAGTCCAGGCCTGCCTCCAACCACCGCGCCAGCCATGGTGAAGCTGTCCGACGCAATGGAACCTGGCCAGAGGGCCGCCGTCATCGCCGCGCCGGCCTGAGACAGCCACCCCATCTGGTCGCTTAGGACCCGCGGGCAGGTTTGGGCGGCGGTCATGATCTCCGGGAAGGTCCATGCGACATTCAGGTCGGTCCCAGAGCCCACGACTCCCTGTGGGTCTCGCTGAAAGAGGACGACCTCCTCCACTAGTGGGAGCGTCTCCAGGAACGTCCCTGTCAAGAAGAAAAGCAAGTCAGAAGAAAACTACTAAGGAAGAGAGGCCGGAGTCCCAACCCGGCGGCGACAACAAAACCAAAGAAAAGCACTTACTTGAAAAGGACTCTTCCAGGAGTTGCGCTTGGAGCAACGTACTGCGCCGCTCCCGGGCGATGGTGCGGTCGCGCTCCTCCATAGCCTTCTCTAGGTCGGCGACCTTGGCAAGGGCCGCCTTTAGCTCGGCGTCCTTGTCCTTGGCCGCCTTCACGGCCTCCTCATGGAGCCGTGTATCCCCCTACCGAGTCTCCTCCACCGTGGACACCAGCCCATTCAGGTGCTCCACCTCGGCCTGGAGCTGCCCCTTGTCGTCGGCCAGCTTGTCGCGCTGCTGGTCCGCCTTGGCAAGGGCCTGCTGTGCCTCCACGACCTTGGCGGCCTCCGCCTTGAGGAGCTCCACCTTGGCCTCGAGCCGGCTCTTGTCTCCCACCAGCTGCTCCCGCAGCCAGCTGGCCTCGTCAAGCGCCTGCCGGGCTCCCGTCGCCTCCGCCTTCGCTGCCCCCACCTCGGCCCCGAGCCGGCCGACGTCCGCAACAAGACGGGCATAGAAAAAACCAGCTCGAATCAGCCGGGTCCTCCAAGACAACACCTCGGCTGCAGAAGAAAAATTCAGCGACAAAGTACTGCATTAAGATTCGACCCAACTGCCAAGCAGCTGGCCCGAATCTCGGGGGCTACACCCAGTGCGTGCGCTAGCGCGCCCCCACTAGAAAAGAGCATAAAAGAGAAATACCTGTCGCGATGCGGAGCTCCTCCTCCTTAGTGGCGAGCCCCTCCTTGAGATGCGTCTCAAGGAGTCGGTTGAAGATGTTGACCTAGTAGGAGTCAAATTGCTACAAGAAGAAACAATCGGCACAAGCCGGCAAGATAAGATTCGGCCCAACTGCCACGCAGTCGGCCCGGATCTCGGGGGCTACACCCAATGGGTGTGTTGGCGCGCCCCCATGAAGTGGAAAACGATGGAAAAAGAAAAAATAGAGTGCAGATAGAAACTTACGAAGACGGCATGCTCCAGATCCCGCGTCACCTCAACCTCGGCCTGGGCGAAGGCCTGGATGCGGTCTGTCCGTCCTCGCAGGCGACGGGTTACGGCGGCCATTGCCGCCTCCTCCTGGGTCAGAGGTCCGAAGGAGACTTCGCTGGTCCCACTCCGCAACGCCCGCGGCTCAGTAGCCCCGCGTCCTCCGGCCCTGATCGCCAGGACGTGCCCTCCGCTGGCCACCCGCCTAAAGCCGGTGCATTCTCCAGCGCCCTCCCCGGCACCGACGCCGTCTCGGTGGGAGGAGCGGCTTGAGGCTCCACCACCAGCGGCGCCTCGTCCGCTGACACCCGGGGTGCCTCCTCCGGCGTCGCCCGCGCCGCCTCCTCCAAGACGGCATCGCTGCCACCTCCATTGGCCCCCTCCCGCTCGACCACGTTGGTCCGCGGTGGGGTGTCGTCCTCGACAACCACGACCTCCCGGTCTTGGTCCATCGCGTCCGCACGGCCGCCTTGGCCGTGCTCCCTTGCTGACGCCGGCACGAAGACCGTCATCACCGCCACCGGCCACGCCGGCCCTTCGCCGACTTGCGCCCATGCCGTCGCGGCTCTGACGTAGGCCTGGGTCGACGCCGCCCCCAGCTCCGCCTCGGCCCGGTTCCGATCCTGCCAGGCCAGGCCCTCGGCGTGGGCCGGGTCCAGGCCGAGGTCCGGATCCTCCGGCGCCTCGTCCTCGTCCTCGTCCCGGTCGGCGGCGCCAGATCGGCTCCTCCATAACACGACGCCCTCGATGGACGTGGCATCCGCCACCGCTAGCGCCAGCGAAATCAGCGACCAGAAGCACAAGACAAAAATGATTACGACAGGTCGAGCAGGGCAGCTCGGCTACTCGGCTCAGGCACAAGAAATCACTTACCCCGGCACCACCGGAACTTCAGGCCTCGTCGCCCTTTCCCGCGGACCGCCGCGCCACCTCTTGGCGAGCGGCTTCGCGCCTCCGGCCGGGTCGGCTACGCGCTTCATGGCTGGGGCCCGCGACAGGGCGATATCCTTCTTGTGTTGGTGCCGCGCCACCCCGCCCCCCGAGACGACCCAGCTCCGGCCGCGCCACCGGCTCCTCCACCCTGCGCTGCTGCGTCAACAGCTCGCATCAACGTTTCCGAAGCCGTCCTGCGACCGACAACTCAAAGAATATAAACAAGGCTCACCTTCTCGGCTCCCTGCACCCGTATCGACGACCGTCGCCTCCCCTCCGTCTTGGGCCTCGGGCTCCTCCCAGGCGTCCCGCACCACCTGCGCCCGCGCCCGCTCATAAGGGTGTCGGATGGTATTCAGAACCACCTCTCACGTCGCGTCAGGACGAACGAGAAGAAAAGCAGCAGCGAAGTATGGAGACCAGGAACTCACCAATGGTGCCGGGTTCGCACGGTTGTACGGGGCCTTCCCAAACGCCCAAGTTGGCCTTGGAGATATCATTAACCTGGCGCGCGATCTGGTCCACCGTCAACCGCATATTCGCCATGCAGTTGGGATCCTGGAGGCCGGCCATCTGGCCAATGTGGTGGCTGCAGCGCTGCAGCAGCAGCACCCACCGGATGATAAAGGCGGTGATGAGGTCGGTGCCGGTGAGCCCCTCCTACTCCTTCATCACCGACACCTGCTCGGACAGGTTGAGCACCTCCTGCGACGGGTGCTTGGGGTAGTAGCCCCAGTTCAGCTTTCCCCACGGTGGCGAGTTGATGAACGGTGGAAGGTTGATGCGGTCCTCGCCGACGCTGCGGACGTAGAAGAAGGAATTCTGCCATTTCTTGACAGAATCCTCTAGCGGCATCTTCGGGCAGTCGGCGCCTGACCGCTTGGTGATCACGGCCGCTCCTCACTCGGACATCTCTCTGGCCTTCAGCCCCTGCTACTTCAGAGAGAAGAAGCGCACCCAGAGGTCAATCGAGGGCTCGACCCCCAGGTACCCTTCACAGAGGGTGACGAAGCCGGATAGCTGCACGATCGCGCCGGTGCCAAGGTGATGTGGCTGGAGCTCAAAGAACTCTAGAAACTCGCGGAAGAAGACGCTCGCGGGCAGCCCGAACCCGTGCTTGAAGTTTGGCATGAAGACCACCCGCTCCGAGCCTTTGGACCGCGGCTCCCGCTCGCCTTGCGGGAGGCGAGTCTCGACCTCCTCCGCCCTTGGTAGGCTCCTGGTGCCGCGGAGGTAGGCGATGTCGTCGAGGGTGACGGTCGAGCCCTTCCACGACCCTGACGGAAGCACCATCGTCCTGCGCGTGAAGAAGAAGAAGGAAGGGGAAAGGAAGATGGCAGGAAAGCTCTGCTCGGAACGGCGGGCATCTCAACTAGCGGCGACCGTCGAAAGTAGAGGGAGGAGAAAGAGGCAGGGGTGCGCGGGCGTGCGTGATCTCCGCCGCCAACTTGCCCCCAATTTATAGGCCATGATTCAAAACATGGGGAAGTGGGATAGTTTGCGCTCACCCATCCCACTTCCCCGCAATAAGTGTGCACGTACGCATGCAATAACAGCCTGGAGAATAGCACCCAACCTGCGGAAGCCGCAATAAATCCGCGCGTGTGGGCCGAGGGCGTGCAGCGGCGGGCCCCACAGCGTCGCCCTGTCCTATCACGTGCATGGCCTGTGAGGCCCTTCTGGCTCCCAGGTGCCACGTGGCGGCTGCGCGAAGCCCAAAGGATTGCCCAAGATTCATCGAGCTCCTCAGTTTCCCGCCATGACCAAGACGTCGCGATCCGGCTCCCGGAAGCCGGCACACAGTGGGTGTTGCCGGACCCGGCGGCACCAAGTTTTCCTCTGCACAGGGGGGGGGGGGAAACTGCGAAGGCCTACCACCCAAAGACGGCGGACCTTCACAGTTTCGGGGACTACTGTCGGGAGGATGAACCCCAGGCAGGCAACGGAACCCGGATCCTTTTCAAAAACAATGGGGCCAGCATCGCCCCTCAATCTGGCCCGACCTTGGCCGAGTTGCTCGACTCGGCCATGTCGCTCGATCCGGCCAAGCAGGCTGACCCGACCAGGCTCCTCGACTCGACCCCAGCAACCAAGCTCAAGACTTCTCCAGCAAGCCAGCACCGCCCTTGGCGTGTTCTCCAAACCCGGCCAAGGGTCAGTGGTCGTCCCATCCCAGTCGTACGATGGGACGAGTCCCCGCCAGCTAATGATCAACGCCACAGTACCCCGCACATGCCTTTGGTCAGCCGGAATAATTACCGGGCTATGGCGTGGTGTCATGCTGCCAAAACGTGCCAGCAGATTTGATTTGTGGAAATATTATTCTCTCTACGGTGGTATGTGGAACTTATTTTGCAGGGTCGGACACTATCCTTGTGTTCAAACTCTTCTATGGTGTATTCGGAGGAGGAACCCGCCTTGCAATGCCGAAGACAATACTGCGCGCCGGACTCGTCGTCATTGAAGCCTGGTTCAGGGGCTACTGAGGGAGTCCTGGATTAGGAGGTCTCCAGACAGCCGAACTATATCCTTTGGCTGGACTATCGGGCTATGAAGATACAAGATTCAAGACTTCGTCTCGTGTCCGGATGGGACTCTCCTTGGCGTGGAAGGCAAGCTAGGCAATACGGATATGTATATCTCCTCTATTGTAACCGACCTTGTGTAACCCTAGCCCCCTCCGATGTCTATATAAACCGGAGGGTTTTAGTCCGTAGGACAACATACAATCGTACCATAGGCTAGCTTCTAGGGCTTAGCCTCTCCGATCTCGTGGTAGATCAACTCTTGTACTACTCATATTGTGAAGAATGAATCAAGCAGGACGTAGGGTTTATCTCCGTCGAGAGGGCCAGAACCTGGGTAAAACATCATGTCCCCTGCCTCCTGTTACCATCCGCCTTAGACGCGCAGTTCGGGATCCGCCGGTTTTGACACCGACAAAGACCTTCCCACAATGTAAATGTGGTCGCACTGAATTAAAAACCCGATTCAGTGGCACCATGATGTGACCATCATCATATTCAAGTTGAACTTTTATCAATAACATGATATAATGCTATAATCATGCAACTACTCGTCATACAAGGCAAACAACTCATAGTCATGGATCAAACTTAACAACATAAATATCTTGCAATACTCAGAATCAAAACTTCTCTGGTTATAACTCATTTTTATTATAAAGAAATATTTCTATTAGTTCATCTTTTAATTGAAAATATCACTTAATAAAATAACTATCATTAATTTCCATAGCAATATGTCTAGTGCAAAATCTTACTGTACATAGCCAAACAAGTTCATGCATTCAACCAGTAACAAAAACAAGCATACAAGCATGATAAAGTAACTAGCAATTAACCAAATTTATTTATCAAATTTTAAATGCAAATAAGAACTCATATTCAAGTAGAAAATCATAGATATTGAAATAACACCATCCAAATGCTAGTGTGGCTTGCCTTAGTGTAGAGGATGATCACACCCCTCTTGGTTTGCTTCAAGACAAGCTTCTCCTTTTGAAAAGAATTTAAAACCACAAAAAAATTATCAAAAACCTCTCTGAATAGCACCAGAAATTCTAGACAGCAAGGAAAAATCCACCCTTTGGTGTGCTGCTAGGGCTTTCTGAAACAAAGACAATGCAAAAAGAATCAAATCATTTGGACTTATGGTTTGGAAATGGTGGCTAGTCAAAGTTTAGTCAAATTTCTGAATAATATTTGAATTAAACAGAAAACCAGGGAGTGACGTCAAAGGCGTAAGCGGGAAAGTCGCCTCCACTCGTAATGCTTCGGGCGCGAGTGTTGAGACCGACAGGTGGGTCCTGCGCGTCAGGAGAGAGAGGGGAGCGCGAGATCGGAGAGGGGCGCGGCTTCGCCGGAGCTCACGCCGGCGATGAGGGGGTTTGGGGCTAGGCTAGAGGGATAGGATTGAAGCAGGGCTCGTGGCGCACCTGCCCGTACCCGTAGCTTGGTGTGGGGTGGACGGAGCTGCTCGCAGTCAAGCTCGCAAGCTACGGTGGCGGACGGAGTTCGCCGGAGTGGTGGAAGACGACGGCTAGAGGCGGCTCCGAGGGCTTAGCGGTGTCCAGGCAGCACCAGCAGACTCCCAATGCCCCGCCCAAGTAGTTGCTTGAGCTCGAGAGGCACTGGAGAGCGGCGGCTGGACTGCAGAGGTCGCCGGAGTCCTCTGGTCGGGGCGATGGCCTGCCCGACCGAGCTGGGGTCGTTCTACGTTCTTGTGGAGGTGGTGTGGAGTGGTGCTTGGCTAGGATTCAAGGCGGGTTGCTATATATAGCTGGAGCAAGGGGGTGTCGTGGAATTGTCACGACAGATGTCCTCGTTGAAAGGACTTAGTCGTGAGGCCAACACTTCTATGTGGTAGCTTGAGAGGGGTTGAGCGGGACGAGAGACGCGAGGTTTTAGCCAGGTTCGGCCCATCACGGTGAAGGTAAAAGCCTACATCCTGCTTCAATGATATTGATGATGACGATGATCACGATTACAAGGGTGCTCTATCTCGAGAGCTATAGACTTGTTGGTCTAACCCTAATATGTCTAACTTGTCGAACTTGTAAAACTTGTCCCTCTTGGGGTGCCCTTCCCCTCCTTATATATGTTGAAGGGGCGGCTTACATGACTAGTCCTATTAGGATAAGGATTACCCTATTACAAGTGGAGTCCTAGTCTTGCTTCCTTTGTAGGAGAATATTCCTTATGCCTTCCATCTTAAGCCGGCCCACCATAATACGAGCCGGCCTTCCATGAACCTCCCGTTAGGCCACCGGGTCTTGTTGCTCCACTGACCCGCCTGCCGAGTTTCCAATGAGTCACCAGGCCCAGCCGGGTCATCGGTGAGTGGAGAGATCCGGGCGGGTCACTTCGTGAGTCGCCAAGTTAGGGCGAGTTACTAGTGAGTCGCCAAGTTCGGCCAGGTAATGCTTCCGACCGGGTCATACCACGGGGTATATCCCCGGTATTAGCCCCGAGTTTAATTTGGATTTATCCATGTTAAACTGATCCTGCAAAATAAACACAAGAACAAATTTGATAGGTTGTGCTCCGGGTTAAAAATTCTTGGAAATCGGCACCTGGTCATCCTAAAGTCCTTGTCATTTCCTTCTTCTGTACAGTCCAGGTCAATAGACCAGCTTCATAATAAATTTGCACACATTGGCTTCTCACAAAAATATATTGTGAAGAATATTTGACTCAGCTCCCAATGCTTAACAAAAATATCGGTCTTGAAATACTCATCTGATTTTCAGCCGGCTTGTAGAACTTGCCGATTTATCATTGCCAAAATATCCGGTTTGTAAACATTGATAGCACCGGGTCATAATTGTTGCCGACGTCGGGTCAATCTGGTTTACTCAAAACTAAGAATTTGAAGATTTTCCTCCCTTATATCCATATTACCTGTAGCCCCCAAGTCTTGAGCAGAAACAAAGTGATGACTTAAGACTTGCTTCAATATAAATATTGCCACTTTGAAGAAATCAATGGTGTTCATTCTAGTCACTAGTAAAGACTGAATACACCATATATGTAGCCCCCAAGTGCCGGGTTGTCATGTTTGTAGCAACCTGGGACTTGTAATTGCCTTATACTTATAAAAACTTCAACCAGTGTAGCCCCCAAGGGCCGGGTCATTATGCAATAATGAGCAGGAACTTTATAAATATGATCATATAGACTTGAACAACAACATGTAGCCCCCAAGGGTCGGCTTAGTAAGATAATATTGAGCTGGGACTTCATATATACTTCTTTTGAAAAGAACATGATATGATGTAACCCCCATCATGGGGCTTGAACCCACGTCCACAAGGTTAAGAGCTTTGTGCTTTACCAACTGAGCAGTGGACCCTTCAATATAATGGAGTAAAATTTGTGTACCTTGAATTGTTGACAGGAGCAATTGGTAGCCGCCAAGGGTTGGCTCATTACGATGTGATGAGTCGGGTCTTCAATAAGGCCAGTAAAAATGTCTTTGCATTAGCCCCCAAGTGCCATGGTGCATGCTGGCAGTGACATGGGACTTGCATATTTGATGTGATCTCAACTTGAATAATGTATCCCCCAAGTGTCGGGTTGTAAGCCAGCAGCGACTCGGGACTATTCCTTCCATTGTAGAATAAATTATATCCATTGATAGAATAATATCCATTGCGCTGAAGCGACTTTGAAAACCTCAATCGTAATATTGGTTATTAATAACCATAATAAAAATCCAGCCATGTTGGTTATTAAAGATTTGAATAATATAACCCGATTTGAAAATCGGTTCCTGTGATATTGAATCGTACTGTCGGTTTAGGATACCTGTGCAGTAAGGGTGATAACCCAATCTTTAGAAGCCAAAAACTTCCAAATGTTTATGATTGTCATATATGGAGACTTATCATCCAAAGTCAAGCCGGGTTAATCGAAACCACACATATGCTTCAGATATGAACAAAAAGTCTCAAGACAAACCCGAAAGACTGCTTTCAAAAAACTTAAGCAAAATAGAAAGAAGAATTTGAGGCTTCTGATTCGAATACGATCAGTAAACCGGACCAAAGGGGTTAAGCTAGGGTTAATACGATCATGTAGCCCCCAGTGGCTTTGGCGTTGCGCCGATCAAGAGGGTACCGACAGCTATGTTCTCTTTGGTTCGAATACGACCTATGTTTGAACAGGAAGCCCCCAAATGACCTTGAGAGGTTTTTAATGACCCTGATTCGAATACAATCCAAGTCGGACCCAAAAGGGGTTAATCTATGATTCGAATACGATCAAGAAGCCCCCTAGTGAGTTTGGCATTGTGCCGATCAAGACGGTACCGACAGCTATGTTCTCCTTGGTTCGAATACAACCTATGTTTGAACAGGAAGCTCCCAAATGATCATTGAAACGGGGTCTATGTTTGAGCTATGCTTTGCAACAGACTCTCTTTGATCCCTTTAATTTTACTGAGAATTCGAACTTGTGAGTAATGAATTCTTCTTGAACCGGGCGTTGACCCGAATATTAAAAGCTTTAGAGCTTTGTGGGCCGGATTTTAAACCGGATATTGAGCTTCAATTCTTTGTGAGAGACAGATTTCTCTTGAACCGGATTTCAAACCAGATTTTTTCTTTATTTTGAGCCGGATATTTTCTGACGGCCTTTAAACTGGCCATATTTACTGAGCCATGTCATCATAGCTCCCGAGTCTGAAGGCGACTTGAGGAACCGGCTTGAGATTCTTCATAATTAACCGTGATATAGACCGTTTTGAATCTTGCATGGGACAACTTGCAAACCAGAGTAATTGCTCTTTTAAAGAAAGCAATATATAATATTAAAAATATGCTGGATGGATTTCACCAGATGCGTCAGGTCAGTAATTATCACCGCGGAGTTGATGATCACCATGGTGAAGGTGAAATCAATCACGGCCGAGTCGACCACGTGAGCAGATAGATGAGTCGGCCGCGGCATTGTAAGCCGGTGCGGACGAGCAAGTTGTCCTTCTCGATGTAAGTTGGCATGGACGCGTGAACCGGCCACAGACATGGACGAACGTACCGACCACGCTGTTTGTAAGTTGATGCAACCAAGAGAGTCGGCCGTGGGCGCGAGCGAGCTAACCACGACATTGATGCAAACTCAACAACAGGAGCGGCGGCTTATATGTGTGTCCATCGAGCAGCACGGCACGGACGAACACCAGTGCAGAGTAATGCTGACCCGTGCTTCATACCCATAGCACTTTTGCAACGGATAATTATCTTGCATCAAAAACAGCTCAAGTCAGAGTAATTGTTCTTTGACGAAAAGTAATAAAAATAAACTTAAACGGATAGATATCACCTGATTGTTCGGACGACAGATGTGAAACGTCCCTAGAATCTGTCCAGGATGTCTTGTACTGCAATTTCAACCTTTGAACAGAGAAAAATACTACCAGTACTTGGCCTTGTGTGATAGCACATGGTTTCCACGTAATTAAGAGGGTGCTTGGATACGTTTTAGTCTCATGACTAAAAGTAATGGGACTAAAACTTGCTAGCCTCACCCATGCTTGGATCCAAATACCAAAGAGACTAAAATCAAGTTAATCAGCATTTATTATCATCCAAACCATCCAATACAGAAATCGCATGTGTTAAAGGAGAGGGGTTAAATGAGGAGAGAGAGGAATAATCCATATTTTAGTAGGAGTACCCCTGACTAAAAAATATTATTCTCAAGATTAGTTTAAGCCTCTCTTTAGTCAGGGGTGCTTGGAACTTTAGCCTTTTGAAGAGACTATTTTTAGTCAGACTAAAAGAAGTCTTTTGGATCCAAGCACCCTCTAAGCTTGTTCATCCAAACCCTAGGATTCCGTGCCCAAGTCACTTCACGCAAACAGTGCAAAATTATAACTCTTGGCCTCGTGTGGGCTGCAGCAGTGATAGTACTTTTCATCGGCCTGGTGGCCGCCCGTGGCACATGCACCCGTGACGCTCTGGCCAGATATGCCATTGTGGCACACTTTATTTTTTTGTTTTAATCCAGTTGATGGAACTGCAACGGGACCTCACCGTGGCGGATTGAGTGAAGCTGGTCGGCGACTCAAGGACCGAGCCAAACTCGGCCATAACCGCGGCTTGGCGTGCTGGCCAGGGTGTCCCCGGTTTTGACGAGGCCAAGTAGCATGGTGACCCAGCTACGCGGTCGGGACGAATCCGTATTTTGCTCTGACTCGTTAACGTGTGACTCTGTCCGATTCAGGGTCGTCCTTGTCTTTGAAAAATCCACTATGGTTATCCCTCCAACTGTCACTGACTCATCTCCCCGGCTGCACATCTCGGCGGCGGTGGTAGAAGATGCTTAGGCCAACTCCACCGCGCGACCTTATCCTGTCCGGCCCCTTTCGTTTGGAATAAAACGGCTGAAAGAGTCGGCCCAGCGCGCGATGACCCGGTCCCATCTTGTCCGTTTTGTATCCGGGCCGATCCATTTCGAGCGCAAACTTGCGTCGGGTTTGGGTCGCGGCGGACACCAAACGGACGCGCGCTCGTCCGCATCGGGGCCGCGTGGCAGGCGGCCACCTACCTCCTACCCTCCCACATCAATGCGCACGAGCGGGCGGCCCCATCTGTCATCCGCACGTCGAGCGGTCGCCGTCCTTCTTTAAGTGGGAAGCGTGGACGGGTCGTCGTCCACACTGCCCCACGCCACCCCGCGGCCTCCTCGAAACCCGACAGTGGCGACCACGTCCCAAACCCTAGCCTAGACCTCGCCGGCCGGCCGCCCGCAGCCATGGGCCTCTGGAACTACGGCCGCAAAGGCAGGCACGACCGCGAGGCCGGCTCCTCGTTGGGACGCCGCCGCGGCTCGGTGAAGAAGGAGGAGCCCGGCTCGCCATCGCCACCACACCAGGCCCCCGCGCCGCCCGCCTTCTCCATCGCGCCCACGTCCGCCGGCGAGCGCGACCGGCATTACGTCCGAGCGTCGGTGTGCTGCCGTTATTGGGAGACGAGGACGCCGCTCCCCTGGAGCGACGGCCATCTCCCCAATAACTGGCACCTCTCCGCCGACCGGGTCCCCATCCCGCCGGTCCCGATGAGTGGCCGTGCGCGCGACGAGGAGATCGAGCGCCGCTGCCGCCTCCTTCTCGACGACCTATTCTACGACGCCAGGTACGTCCCCGACTCCCCGCTGTGGGACACCTGGTTTCGTGACGAGCACGACATCAGGCGCGCCTCCTTCACCGGCACCTTGACGGGGCCACGGCGGCCACGGGAGCGCGCCCAGGAGCGCGGGCGTAGGCGGGTCCGCGGCGTCACGCCCACGCCGTCGCCGTCTCCATCACCCCCTCCACCTCCTCGCATGACAGACGAGGAGGAGGCCCGTCTCCTGCAGCGTGTCATGGACGACTCCATGTACATGCACGACGAGCGGCAGTGGGACGGCCTGGAGGAGGCCATGGCCCTCTCTGCTACCGCCGCGTTCCAGCCGCTGCTGGGCCAGGGGTGGGGCTGGTCCTGCACTGCTCCGGATATGGCCGTCGGCGTGGGCGTGAACTGATGCCCCACTCCGCAGCGGTCACCGGAGCGGGAGGCCTCGCCACGGGAGGAGGTGGTGCAGGCACCTCCGGTTGTCCAGCCCGCCCCCGTCCACCACGCACCTCCGGCCCACCTCTGGATGCCGCCGGAGTACGTCGACCTCGTCAGCGACGACGACGACACCGGTGTCCAGTGAAGACGGCCACGGCCACGGCACCGACGTGCGCGGCCGGAGCGCGCGGGTGCGCGGAGGCGTTTTTTAAATTTTTTATATGTTAATTATGAAAAATGGGCCTTTTAAGTGGCCGTGGAAACTGGGCCGTTTTATGGCCGCCCCTATATATATTTTATGTTTTTTTAAAATGTGTTTATTTAGTTTTTTAGTTATTTCGTTTTAGTTTTAATATTTATTTTATTTACGTCCACCCCGGACACGATTTGGGGTGCGGCCGCGCGATGCGCGCATGCATGACCCATCTGATAAAGGCGGACACAGATAAACCTGTCGGCGCCTCAAAGGCACAAAATCCGTCCAATCCGGACGTTCGTTTGGGGTCGCGCGATGGAGTTGGCGTTAAGGCGAGCGCGTTGTGGCCGCGGAGTTCAGGCGGATGGCGGCTCGTACGGCGGTTGAAGTGAGCCTAGCGGTGATTCGGGTTCTCCCGTGGCTGCAGGCACTCAGGGAAACTAGTCCTTCCCACGTTACCCAGTGTTTGATTCAGTCTATTGCCTACATCTCTCCCTGACAGTATGATAGACTAGTGCTTTTGACCTTGACGTGGGAGTGGAAGGTATTGCCATCTTTAAAAGAAAGGGCTGAAGCTGCAAACCACCCTTGTCGGTGCGATGGCTCAAAGTGAGACTTGCAGAGGTGAACCGGCACGGGAGCAACCAGCGGGAGTGGCAGCAGTGAGTCGGCGCCGGCCGAAGCAAGCCAGATCGTGGCCGCGGAGGCTCACAGCCGCAGCTGCAGGTGCAGGACCCGCAGCACCGCAGGGCGAAGAACGACGACCCACGGCGACGCCGGAGACCTGGCACGGTGGGTTGGAGAGTCGCGTCCTGGTCAGCGACTTGAGGATTCACGACCACACGGGGCCAGCTCGAAGAAATATGTTGCGGCTGCGACGACGGCTTTGAAGAAGTGCAGCCAGCAGTAGAGGCGCGGGTAGACCTAGTGGCGGCTCAATCCAGTTGGTGGAGAAGGGCGCGATGGCTGGCAGGTCCCCAAGGCACCGCGACTCAACAGCAGCTCGGAGCTGGCGGTGAAGGCGGCGACTTGGCCATAGTTGAAGCAGAGCATAGTCGCGGCAGGTTGGAGTCGGAGGCGTGACCGGCGAGTCCGAAGTCCGGCTTAAGTTGGAATCTAATACGGTGCTTTGCAGGGATTCTCCTCGCCATGGTAGTTTTAGAAACAGGGCCATCCATTGACGTTTTGATGACAAGCTGGCATGGAATTTGTAAAAACTTATAAGCCACTTACGGCGATGGAGGCGGCCTTGACAAAAAAATCACCGTAGCCAATCCGAGTTATAACCGCGGCTCAACTTGTAATCCGCCGCGTAACCCTGATTCTTCTCAAACTTTAAGTCTCATAGATTGTAAATCGGGACCGATGATCTTCAAGCTGATGTAGATCCTCTCAAATCGGCTACTCTTCATCCAGAAAAATTTGTGAACTTCTCGACCCTTTGGAGAAATCCCTTCAAGAACTCAACACCACCGTGCACGAACCCCACGGTGGGCGCCAACTGCTGTGGAATTGTCACGGCAGATGTCCTCGTTGATAGGACTTAGTCGTGAGGCCAACGCATCTATGTGGTAGCTTGAGGGGGGGGGGTTGAGCGGAACGAGAGACGCGGGGTTTTACCCAGGTTCGGCCCCTCACGGTGAAGGTAAAAGCCTACATCCTGCTTCATTGATATTGATGATGATGATGATCACGATTACAAGGGTGCTCTATCTCGAGAGCTATAGTCTTGTTTGTCTAACCCTAATCTGTCTAACTTGTCGAACTTGTAAAACTTGTCCCTCTTGGGGTGCCCTGCCCCTCCTTATATATGTTGAAGGGGCGGCTTACATGACTAGTCCTATTAGGATTAGGATTACTCTATTACAAATGGAGTCCTAGTCTTGCTTCCTTTGTAGAAGAATATTTCTTATGCCTTCCATCTTAAGCCGGCCCACCATAATACGAGCCGGCATTCCATGAATCTCCCGTTAGGCCACCGGGTCTTGTTGCTCCTCTGACCCTCCTGCTGGGTTTCCAATGAGTCACCAGGCCCAGCCGGGTCATCAGTGAGTGGAGAGATCCGGGCGGGTCACTTCATGAGTCGCCAAGTTAGGGCGGGTTACTAGTGAGTCGCCAAGTCCGGCCGGGTCATGCTTCCGGCCGGGTCATACCACGGGGTATATCCCCGACAGGGGTGTGTCGCCGCCAGAGCTCTCTATACACGCGACGAATGGCGAGGAGAAGCTCAAATGCGAGGGGAAAACGCTCAGCGTCAACCCAGGAGCTTGCCCACGCTCGCGGACGAGCACAGGAGGCGGTGGAGGAAGTGGACAAGCGCACGCGCGCACTATGGCATTTTGGCCACGACGCGCCCGTGCTTGCTACGGCGGCTCTGGCGTCGGTGAGCGCCAGGGAGTGGTCAAGGGTCATGGGTCGACGCTGTTGGTGCGGCACGGCAGGCGTCGGCGAGCGCTGGAACGAGCACGCGTGAAACAGAGAGGAAAGCGCCAGCCAGAGCGCGTCGAGACGTTGCCAGGCGCCATGTCTTCACGCGGTCACCAAGCTGGCATGGTCAAGACGACGCCCAAGCACAGCCAAACCTTGTCTACTCATTCGTCCATGAAGTGTTTAGTCTAGGAGTGGTGAGAGCTCATGCTTAGGCCGACCAGATTTGACTTAACCAAGCTGGCAAGTTTCTGACCAGAAACTTGGTCGCCAAGTTAAGCCACCTTCTAGAAGACCATTAGGGCTGATCTCCTGGGGTTTAGGGTTTCCTAGGATGGTGTTTAAGCAGAAGCTCAAGGGAAAATGTACTTGTTGTACAAATTGGAATTTTGGGACAGAAGAGAAATGATTTTCTATAGAAAAAATATTACAAAAAGTCATGCAATATTTTTGCATGGGAAGGTGTGCCAAGGTTCTAAGAATATTCAGGAATTATTTCAGATTTTTCTGGGCAAGAAAAATTGGGGTTGCTTTGGAGCACAAGTTTCTAAACTGAATTTCAAAGAGAAAATGAATATTTTTCTTTTATGAAAAATATTCATTTGATTATTTTGGGGATTTATTAGAGGAATAAAGTAGATAGGTCACTTGGGTGAAAGTCAAGGATATGCCCAAGTGACAAGTCCATTTGACATGCTTCCAAATCAAGTCAGGGCAAAAACCACGGTAAAAACCAAGTCTGGAAGAAGAGAGAAGGCAAGTCCCGAAAAAGAGAGAAGGCAAAATCCAGGCTGTCACACCCACCGTAGTACATGCTATCTTGAGAGAAGCCACTAGTGAAACCTATGGCCCCGGGGTCTATTTTACATCATATTAGTTTTCCGTCAACTTGCCAATTTCTGTCGCCGTTTATTTTGCAATCTTTACTTTTCAATCTATACAAGAAAAATATCAAAAATATATCTTATCATCTCTATCAGATCTCACTTTTATAAGTGGTCGTGAAGGGAATGACAAACCCTTTATCGTGTTGGTTGCAAGGTTCTTATTTGTTTGTGCAGGTACTAGGCGATTTGTGTGTAGTCTCCTACTGGAATGATACCTTGGTTCTCAAAAATTGAGGGAAATACTTACGCTACTTTGCTGCATCACCCTTTCCTCTTCAAGGGAAAACCAACGCATGTTCAAGAGGTAGCAGGTAGCCAAGTGGGCCATTGAGCTTGGGCCTCGTGCTTTAAAGTATGTGCCCAGGACATCCTTCAAATCTTAAGCACTTGTGGATTTTATCAATGATTGGACAATTACGAATGCCTGAGGAGAAGTCGGATAACACGTATTGGACTATTCACTTTGATGGGTCCAGGCAGTTGGAAGGATCGGGGGCTGGAGTTGTCTTAACTTCCCCACAAGGTGATAATTTTCTTATGTTCTCTGGCTGATGTTCCCTTGAACTAACAATGTAGCTGAGTATGAGGCCTTGCTCCATGATCTTCGGATGGCTAAGGAGATGATCTGTAAGCCGGGTGATTCCAAGGATCCACTGATGGCGGCTTATCATCGAGAGGTTGATGCTATTGCAGGCCATTTTAAGGGTTATCAAGTTGAACATGTTGATCGCAGGAAAAATGAGGCGGTTGATGCTTTAAGCCGATTATGGTCTCAGCGTAAGCCAGTGCCACCTAACACTTTCCTGGATATTCTGCATAACCCTTCTGTCAAATTACCTACAGAGGAAGATCTGGCTATTCCTGACCCAAAATCACTACTAGTGGCGGCTCTTCATGCGATTCCTGATTGGATAGTTCCATATCTGGCTTATATGACCCGGGGCGAGTTACCTAAGGATGAAACTTTGGCGAGGCAGATAACCCGATGGTCTAAGTCAATGACTATCATTCATGGAGAGTTGCATCACTGCAGTGTCACAGGGGCGTTTCAACGTTGTGTTTCTCCAGAGGAGGGCCGTCAAATTCTATGTGAAATTCATGAAGGTGATTGTGGCCACCATGCCGGTTCTAAGTCCCTTGTGGCTAAGGCTTTTCGTCATGGGTTTTATTAGATGATGGCTCACGCCGATGCTGAGGATCTAGTGAGTAAATGTGATGGTTGTCAGAAATTCTCCCGACGAGCTCACATGCCGGCTCAAGAATTGAGGATGATTCCAATTACTTGGCAGTTTGCAGTCTGGGGGCTTGATATGGTTGGACCTTTCAAAAGGTCCAAAGACAAAAAGACGCATCTCCTGGTGGCGGTCGATAAATTTACAAAGTGGGTTGAAGCAGAACCGGTCAGTAAATGTGATGCGCGATGGCGGTTCAATTCATGAAAATGGTGATTTTCTGCTTTGGTTTTCCCCACAGTATTATAACTGGTAATGACACTAATATATCCAAGGGGGCCATGGAGGGATTTTTTCAATGTGAACACATCCGGCTTGATGTATCATTAGTGGCTCACCCTAGTCTAATGGTCAAGCAGAGAGAGCAAATCAAGAGATCCTGAAAGGCATCAAGCCCAGGCTTCTGGTTCCCTTACAGAGGATGATGGGTTGTTGGGTGGAGGAGTTACCTTCCGTGTTATGGAGTATTAATACCACCCACAACAGATCTACGGGTTATACACCTTTCTTCATGGTCTACGGAGCAGAGGTGGTCCTCCGCAGTGACATTCGTCATGAATCACCTCGAGTGGGGGCTTATGTTGAAGCTGATAATGAGAAAGCGCATCATGATGCACTTGACTTGCTAGATGAGGAGCATGACCTCGCGGCGGCTCGTTAGGTGATTTACCAGCAAGATCTGCAACGTTATCACAGCCGTCGGGTCAAAACCAGAACCTTTCAAGAAGGTGATCTTGTGCTCCGGCTTATCCAGGATCAGACGGATATGCACAAGTTATCCCCACCTTGGGAAGGACCCTTTGTGGTCAGCAAGAATCTGAACAATGGCTCATACTACCTTATTGATGTTCGAGACCACAAGGACTCACGCACGTCGGAGGAGGAGACCCGCCGACCGTGGAATATTGCTCATCTTCGGCCTTACTACACCTGAAGCCATCGGCTATGGTGATGTACATATTTTGACGATGTATATATTATAAGGAATATAATAAAGCCGGCATCCTTGATAAATCAGGGCCTCTGTCGTTTCATTTCAAGAATAATGAGTCTATGTCGTTACAGAAAGATCACTTGGGAGCTTCGTGTTCAAAAAAGGTGTATTCACCAAAGAGAACATAGCGTCACTACCCTCTTGATCCGGCGCAATGCCGTTCTCACAAATCATTTGGGAGCTTTCTGTTCAAACATAGGTGTATTCACCAAAGAGAACATAGCGTTACTACCCTCTTGATCGACGCAATGCCACAGTTATGGTCACTTGGGGGCTTCCTGATCGTATTCGAATCATAGCTGTGAATATCCCTCTTGATCGGCGCAATGCCACAATTATGGTCACTTGGGGGCTTCCTGATCGTATTCGAATCATAGTTGTAAATATCCCTCTTGATCGGCACAATGCCATAGTTATGGTCCCTTGGGGGCTTCCTGATCGTATTTGAATCATAGCTATGAATATCCCTCTTGATCGGTGCAATGCCACACTTATGATCACTTGGGGGCTTCCTGATCGTATTCGAATCATAGCTCTGAATATCCCTCTTGATCGGCGCAATGCCACAATTATGGTTATTTGGGGGCTTCCTGCTTGTATTCGAAGCATAACTGTAAAACATCCCTTTTAACCAATTCAATACTAATACTTATGGCCGCAAACCACTTGGGAGCTTCCTAATCGTATTCGAATCATAGCTATAAAATCCCTCTTGGTCCGGCTCCTATACTATGATTTTTTTGACTCTTTTGAGCTTGGCGGTTTAAGACAACCTCATTTTCTCGATTTTATATCCAATCTCTGTTTTCTGAGAATTTTTTGGAATTTACATATTTAGGCCATGTTAACATATGGCCGGAGAAAATTCAGGCCGTGTAATCTTCATCCCTGTGGCTCATATTTGAAGTGTATCTAGAGTTTTTTAACCCACCGGGATGACAGATTATAAATTGTCAATATATATTAAGGTCCTTGGAAATATTATATTCCAAATCTTGGGATATTACCTCTTACTGCGCTGGTATGGTGAGTCGGCAGCTTACTTGAATATCACAGGTATGACATTTTTTTAGTATATACGGTTATGATTAAACCACCTCTGGTTATGCACTTCCATAAGTCCCCACCGGTTTTATATTGGGCGTTATGACCGGCCTGGCGGTAAACCACCAGGACACTTTGTCACAGCCCCACTTTAGCCATTGCTTGATTTTGCTTGTTCTTCTTGCCAACATGTTTAAATTCCAAAGAAATTTGAAATGGGGATTGCCTAAACCCCTAGCATCAAAGGAATTCACTAGGTTCACCTAAAATATTTTCAGTAAATCCAAATGGCTTTCAAAAATGTTCATCATTTAGGGAAAATGCTGTAAACAGTACCGGAGGTGATGCACATTTTTCCATGACATATTTGGGCTCTGAATTAAATCATACCTTATTTGCATTTGGGCATTTAAATATTATATATTATTCTAAATGTACAAATATTCATGAACTCAAATGTTTGCTATTGGAAATAATCCAAACTGTGGCCATAAGAAGTATCATGATTTTTGAAAATGCTCTGGCATTTTTAATAAAGTCAAAACAAACAGACAGAAAATAGAAAACAGAAATAAAAAAGAGGGAGTTACCTGGGCACTTACCTGGCAGCCCAGCTAGCCCAGCTCGCTAGCCCAGCCCACCAGGCCCGTTGCCAGTCATCTCCTAGCTCCTGCCAGGAGGACGACGCCGTGTCGCCCATGCACGCACCTGAGGATTCCACCTCATGCTTCGTGCTGGCGGCCTCCGCTTCGAGCCTATCCGCGCCTAGAGACGCCCGCGACCCCCTGGACCCTCCCGCTCACTCTCTCGAGCTCCTCCCCTCTCTCCCGAAACCCCTGCCCCTCCTTTGCTGTCTTCCCGCAACGCCATCGTCGCCGCCGCTCGCTGTTGCCACGGCCGGAGCCACCTCCTCGCCCTCCACCCGAGTCCAGAAGCTCCGTCTCATCTACCTCGTCCTCTCCGTCGACTCACGCGACGCCAGACGCCTTGAAGCGCTGCCCCCGACGCCTTCTTCTTCCTCGGTCCGTCGAGATCGCCGGCGACCGTGTGCCCTCCTTGACGCATCCTCGAGCCCGCAGACCCTCTTCGCCGCCTCCCTGTGAGCTAGTATGCCTCCTCCCGTGCTCGCCCCCTTTATTTTTGTCCGCTAACCATCGCCCCGCCATGGCCGAATCTCACTTCCGCTCGAGCTCGTCGCCGACGTTACTTTGGCGACCTGTTGGTCACACGATTGTGTCCAATGGATTCGTGAGCACCCGTAGAGCCCGTACCTGCAAACCGCTGGCCATTCCACGCACTGTGGCGTCGAGTCCGTCGACGCCCGAGCTCCGGCCGCCGCCGTTGATCCTAGCCACCGCAGCTCCGGCCACCACCACTGGTCGACGCAGCTCGCTCCCAGGAGCACGTAGGAGCAAACCCCGCCTCAAACCGTGGGCTGTAGCGGAGTTCCGACGATCTCCGCCGCGCGAAATGGTCGTCGCCGGCGAAATTCCGATGACTGCTGACGTGGACGTCATTAGGCACTAACCCAACCAGTTAATCACCCTAACAGCCACTGACAGCGGGCCCTACCGCAGGGTCAAACCCAGTCAACATTGGGTTTGACCGAGGTTAGTCCCTGTGTCAATGACACGCGGGTCCCACCAGTCAGGTTTGACCTGGACCTGGCGTGTTGACCTGCTGATGTCACACTGATATCATGCCGACGCAATAAGCTATTTTCTGGATTTAATTTAATTCAGGAAATTCCAGAAAATGTTTAAAACTTCAAAAATTCATATAAATTCAACCGTAGCTCAGATTGAAATAATTTATATATGAAAAATTATCAGAAAAATTCAAGGAATCTATTTATGGCATTTTCATGCATGTTAGAACAACTTATGGCTGCTGTTTAGGCCAATTCATATAAATGGAATTTAAACTCTCACATATGGAGTTTGAATTTGAACCTAGGGTTCAAACCAACTCCATCTAACATGTTGCTAGTTGCATTAGCTCAAACCACAGCATATTGACATGTCATGATCATGCATCATATTGTGCATTGCATTGATTGTGTTTCTTTCTCTGTTGCCGGTATTTGTCCCCTCTCGATAGACATGGTTTCAACGATGAGATCGATGACACCGATGAAGAACTATATTATCTTCAGGAGTGCCAGGCAAGCAAAACCCCCTTGTTCATTCCGATACAATCCCACTCTCTCGCTCCTGCTCTCTTTTACTGCATTAGGACAACAACGATTCATCTGTTACTTGCTGCGGTAGTTGAACCCCTTATCCTCTGCATGACCTGTCATTGTCACAGTAAATAGATGAAACCCATTAGCATGAGTAGGAATTGTTTGAGCCCTGATGTGCCTACTCATTCATGTTTGTTTGTCATGCCTGCTCTTGCATAGAGTTGTGTCAGGTCTGATTCATCGGGGATGTATCGGAGGTGTGTGAACATGTCCTTCTGTTGAGAGCTAAGTGTGTGAACATGATTTGGTAAAGGTATCGATGAGAGGCCATGTAGGAGTACATGGTGGGTTGTTTCATTGAAGCCGTCCTTAGGAACTGAGTTCTGTGTTTGTGATCCATGAAACAGCTACTACCACACATTGGGCCCTGAAATATGACCCCGCTCGACTTACTGACCCCTCTCGTCCTCTGTCCAGGAGTTGCAACTAGTTTCTGGTGTTTGTAGGTTATGTGTTGGCGGCCGTGCGTAGCGCTGACCCTAGGGGTGGGCTATGATGCGGTAGATACACTATGGCCGGGTATGCCGGGCGCCCGTTTGGCGTCTCGGGACCCTGTACACATCGTTTGAGGCCGTTGAGGACACCCCAGCCGATTTCCTTGCGGATGGAACCTGAATAGGCGATAAACCTGGACTAGAGACTTGTGCGGTTAGTCAGGTCGTGGTCTACACCCACGTCGGCTTTCGCTTGAAGTCTGCCGAGCACATGTCGTGTGCAGACGCTAAGTGGTGGAAACATGTGTGACGAAGTACACCCCTGCAGGGTATAAAACTATTCGAATAGCCGCGTCCGCGGTAAAGGACTTCTGGGTTGCCTATAATAGTTCATAGACAAGTGAAAGTGGATACTCTAAAATGCGCAAGATAAGCGTGAGTGCTATGGATGGCGTTCTCGTAGGGAGACGGGAGCGGATCCATAGTGGTGTATTGATATGGTGAATATGTGGACTCGTGTGCGCCACCTCAAAAGAGTTACTTGCAGTCGTAGTTTAAGATAGCCACCGAGTCAAAGCTGGCTTGCTGCAGTTAAACTCCACCACCCCCCTGTTGATACCGATGCATATGTAGCTAGTTCTGATGTAAGTCTTGCTGAGTACTTTTGTACTCACGTTTGCTTAATTTATGTTTTGCAGAGAGACTTCAGTCTCGCTAGTAGTTTCGCGTGGACTTCGACGTTTAGCTTGATACCTCAGCTACGATCTTGTGCCCTCGGCAGGATCTGGTAGATAGTCAGACTTCTCAGCCTTTTTCATTTGTAGATGTCTGTACTCAGACATGTTAAGCTTCCGCATGTGCTTTGATTTGTATGCTATGATTGTTGGGTCATGAGACCCATGTTTGTACTATCTCGCTCCTCGGAGCCTAATGAATAAATACTTGAGTTATAGAGTTATGTTGTGATGCCATGTTGTATTTACACATATCGAGCATATTGTGTGTATCATTCAAATGCTTGGTATGTGTGGGATCCGACAATCTAGTTGTTTATCCTTGGCAGCCTCTCTTATGGGGAAATGTAGTCTCGTGCTTCCACGAGCCATAGTAGTCCGCTACAACCCGGTTCACCGGAGTCCTGTTAGCCCAGCACTACTGCTCAGGACACTTGACTGGCCGACATGTGTTTCACTTTGTTCCTGTGTCTGTCCCTTCGGGGAAATGTCACGCGGTGACATCCGGAGTCCTGCCTAGCCTGCTACAGCCCGGGTTCCCGGAGTCCTGTTAGCCCAGTGCTACAGCCTGGATTCACACGCTGCTGACCAACATGCTCGATGTGATTCATGTATGCCTGTCCCCATAGGTTGGTGCCGCTTTGGGTTCACGACTAGCCATGTCGGTCCGGGTTCCCTGTCATGTGGATGCTAGCGACACTATCATATACGTGAGCCAAAAGGCGCAAACGGTCCTGGGCCATGGTAAGGCGACACCCGTGGGAATACCGTGCGTGAGGCCGCAAAGTGATATGAATTGTTACTGGCTAGATCGATGTGACTTGGAATCGGGGTCCTGAAAGCTTTGGTATCAGAGCCTGACTGCCTGTAGGATTACCAAGCCAAACTGGTTGAAGTTGAGTCTAGAAATGCTTTAGCTATATAAGGGAATTGATTGGGGAAGGGAACGTAAGGCTCTTTTTACTCCTTTACCTTATGTCCTTCTGATCTGAGTCAACCTCTTCTTTTCTACGGGGATTAAGAACTAGGCCTTCTCATCTATCTATCAGGATGACGTGTTACTAAACCATAGTTGCCTAGGATTGTTGAGTTTAAGCCCGAGTTCGGTTCCTACTACTTCTGTGTGTTGGCAGTTCATCTCAGAACTTTGATATTGTGATGTTAAGTGGTTATGCCACCATTTTACAGGATGTCTCAAATCATTTTGAGCATTTACAACCGTTATGCTGTCCGAGTCATCCCAGGTTTCTAAATAGTCTGATGCATTTGAAAATCGCTTCTTTCTGTTCCCGGTGTTCCTTTGGGCCAGTTCAACCACACTAATCTGTGAGTTGAGGTACTCTATTGCCTCGACATATATGTTGGAGCTATTATTATGTCCCTAGGTGTTTTAGGGAGTCACCTAGTAATCTAGCAATGCTTTGTGTTCCCGGTGTGATGATTCTGGCCACCATTCTCGAAAGCATCCCGTGATGCCACTTAGTAGTAGGCATTCTACTCCTGGGTTTTGAACCCAAGGTTCACCTATTTCATGTTGTTAGTATTTGCTAGTTTCCTCAAGATATTAGTAACCCTGCGATAGTCCTCGAGGTCCGTGGTATATCCTTCTTCCAATACCATGAACCAATATGGCAAAAGCCTTTGAACCAAAGATCACAATAAGAGTGCTCTTGATGAGTTCTCCATTCTGCATTGTGAATCTGCCAGTCCTACCTTTCTGCATGGGTTGTCCAGAAGAAATGTTGAGTTTTGCTTGACATACTAATCTATGCATCCACAACTCAGAAAGTTATACGTTCCTTGAGTTGTTCCTCTTCAGTTGTATTCCGACCATCCTCTATCAGTTGATAGCCAAGAGTGTGTGTGCATTTGTGTTCATTGATGCCTTTTATTCCTGTGGTCCGTCAAGTCGCTCTACTCTGGAATGACTAGGAGAAACAAACTCCAGTACCTCGTCCATTTCCAGGATTGGGTCAAAGTAGTTGTGCTCTGCAGATCAAATGCCAATCCAGCTTTTGCTCTGTTCTACCCTGGAGTATTACCCCCTTTATGTCAGGATTGTCATGAGAATTGCACCATCTCTTATGAATTCTTGACGCAGTGATACTTCTCGCTATCATTGTTTCATTCCTCGGTCCCGTGTCGTCGCAACCGGAATGGAGACAAGTGAACCATGATGTGTGAAATCAATACTACTAGCAACCCCGTTGCTTGGTAGCTAATGGACAATAATTTCATTCTTAGCATGTTGGTTATTAAATCATCATCCAAAGATGGATCGTGCTACCTAGTCCTTATTTTCGGTGCACTCTTCGATCAATGAGATAGGATTGTGGCAATCCATCATTCTCTTGGTCCCATTGTCTTGCCCCGAAAAGCAAGAATGTTCTCGAGTTTAGTAACATATCGATGGTTTGTGATTTTCAAAAGATTTCTCGGAAGTATTACCTGGTTGTCACCTGACCGCTATGTTGAGTTCGTGATCATGTTGGTTTTTTTCCTCTAAATCACCCCTTCTCCAAGAATCTGTGTTGGATATCCCTGAGCTAGTTGGTTGAGCTAGACAACAACTTGGAGAGTTGGAAGATAGAAGCTTTGCTTAACTTAGTTCATCTCTAAGGGATATCTTCTCTGTGTGTGTGTTGAAGAAAGATGATATCTCCATTGATTGGTCCTCGTGATCAGTTGTTGGACCTATTGTCTTATCCAATCTTTGATTTGACTATGGGCTATCATCAAATCAAATCAGAACCAACGATGTTCGTACTGTTGTCTTACCTGTGGGTGTTTCCCCGGGCATACACCCTTATATTTTTGGGTCTGACCGATGCTATCACCTTGTTCACATAATTGTGTAATTCCACTTATATGGAAACCTGGATGAATTGTTGTTGAGCCCATCAGCAACATTTTTATCTTCTCCATGATTCATGTTGAGCATCCAGTTAGCATTGGAAATTTTTATAAGCATTATCTTCATGTTCCGTTCATGAAGAATATGTTCGGCTGAAAGGAGTGACTTCCTCTAATTCATATGCATTTGATGCAAGTTGCCGCCGTGAATTCGAGAAAGTCAATGTTGCTTCCTCTGGAACCATCCCAAGTCAGTTATGCATGTGAGAAGTATACACTGGTTTGCGAGACTAGCTACCTCCACTCCATGTGTAATTCCTAACACCCCAAGCCACTGATTGACTTGTTCAAGGAAAAGAAGTCTAGCACGCGTAAAGACTTTGAAATCTTTCATGATGGATCCTAACATGAACTCGATAGTGTTCTACTATAAGACTACTACGTGGTCATGCTTGTCTTGGACAGCGTGTTCATAGGTTTGTAGCAGAACCAGCTCATGTTTTGGAGCATGCTATCGTAGTTCATTTTCCTGAGAATCCCGCAACATCATATCTTTGGTTAGTGTTGCAAATTTTCTTTTCCAGACATGCTGTCTGAAATGTCCTGTTACCAACCAGATCTGAATCTCAGACAGATATGATGGTTGGAACTAGTCCAAGATCTATGATGTAGGTTCCAACAAGGTTGATGTTGGCCGACACACCTAGCCGGAAGATCTATCATTGTAGTATCTTGATTGAGCTATTTGACCATCTTCTCCATGAGGATTTAGTGCAACATATTCTAGAAGTTGTTCCTTACGGATCCTTGTACTCCCAGTTTCTTCGATTATGCTATAACCATCCAAACGGTGGAATCACTCTCGTTGAGTTATTCCCAGTTACCAGAATCATTCCCAGCATTTGCATTTTGTTCCCAGCTTGCACCGCCATTGTGCCAATTCCCATGAGCTGCCCTCTCAGTAATTGTTGTCCAGGATCATCCTCAAAGTGGTCCTGTCATGGGTCCCATCCATTTTCGGTGATAAGCAAAAGTCATCCATTGCGTTGTCTTCAACAAGGTAGTCCACATCATCCATCCTAGTCCGAGTATGCAATTTCTTTGAGCTCTTTCAAACAATCAATTGTAATTTGCCTTAAGCTGGTATGAAGAGTTTCAATGATCTATGGATCAAAAGTAATTCTTTTTGCCATTTAAGGGAACATTCCAACGAGTCACCTTTCCCAAGGTGCCCCGTTACGGGATCATGGCAATTATTCCCTCCCCACCTTGACACCATCCACCATCTTTCTAAGCGTGGAATTGTTGCCACCAAATCAAACCCTGTCATTGTTCTTCCATCCCTCTCGATGTGTTTTGTGTCTCAACTCGAGATGTTTCAACATCTCATTCCGCGAGTGATATTGTATAGCTCGATCTTCGAGAAGACCAATCCTAGTAGGGTTTCTTTCCGTTGTCATCGCGTGGATGAAGATCTCAAAAGCGAGGATGCCAAGATCAACGTATGCAACGAATCAACAAACTTATGAGGTGCAACCTAGATCGTGAAGATTATGTTAGCTTGTGTTCCCCCCCCCTTCACCTTACTCTACGCTTGAATCTCGGGACGAGATTCTTGTTTAGTGGGGGTGAGCTGTCACAGCCCTAGTTCAGCCCTTGCTTGATTTTGCTTGTTCTTCTTGCCATCATGTTTAAATTCCAAAGAAATTTGAAATGGGGATTGCCTAAACCCCTAGCATCAAAGGAATTCACTAGGTTCACCTAAAATATTTTCAGTAAATCCAAATGGCTTTCAAAAATGTTCATCATTTATGGAAAATGTTGTAAACAGTACCAGAGGTGATGCACATTTATCCATGACATATTTGGGCTCTAAATTAAATCATACCTTATTTGCATTTGGGCATTTAAATATTATATATTATTCTAAATGTCCAAATATTCATGAACTGAAATGTTTGCTGTTGGAAATAATCCAAACAGTGGCCATAAGAAGTATCATGATTTTTGAAAATGCTTTGGCATTTTTAACAAAGTCAAAACAAACAGACAGAAAATAGAAAACAGAAATAAAAGAGAGAGACTTACCTGGGCACTTACCTGGCAGCCCAGCTAGCCCAGCTTGCTGGCCCAGCCCACCAGGCCTGTTGCCAGTCATCTCCTAGCTCCTGCCAGGAGGACGACGCCATGTTACCCGCGCACGCACCTGAGGATTCCACCTCCTGCTTCGTGCTGGCGGCATCCCCTTCGAGCCTATTCGCGCCTGGAGACACCCGCGACCCCCTGGACCCTCCCGCTCACTCTCTCGAGCTCCTCCCCTCTCTCCCGAAACCCCTGCCCCTCCTTTGCTCTCTTCCTGCAATGCCACCATCGCCGCCGCTCGCTGTTGCCGCGGCCGGAGCCACCTCCTCGCCCTCCACCTGAGTCCAGAAGCTCCATCTCGTCTACCTGTCCTCTCCGTCGACTCACGCGACGCCGGACGCCTTGAAGCGCCGCCCCCAACGCCTTCTTCTTCCTCGGTCCGCCGTGATTGCTGGTGACCGTGTGCCCTCCTCGACGCGTCCTCGAGCCCGCAGACCCTCTTCGCCGCCTCCTTGTGAGCTAGTACGCCTCCTCCCGTGCTCGCCTCCTCTGTTTCTGTCCGCTAACCGCCGCCCTGCCAAGGCCGAATCTCACTTCCGCTCGAGCTCGTCGCCGACGTTACTCCGGCGACCTATTGGTCACACGACTGTGTCCAATGGATTCGTGAGCACCCATAGAGCCCGTAGCTGCAAACCGCTGGCTTTTCCGCGCACTGTGGTGTCGAGTCCGTCGACGCCCGAGCTCCGGCCGCCGCCATTTCGGTCGCCGCCGTTGATCCTAGCCACCGCAGCTCCGGCCACCACCACTGCTCGACGCAGCTCGCTCCCAGGAGCACGTAGGAGCAAACCCCACCTCAAACCGTGGGATGTAGCGGAGTTCCGATGATCTCCGCCGCGCGAAATGGTCATCGCCGGCGAAATTCTGACGACTACTGACGTGGACGTCATTAGGCGCTAACCCAACCAGTTAATCACCCTAACAGCCACTGACAGCGGGCCCTATCGCAGGGTCAATCCCAGTCAACATTGGGTTTGACCGGGGTTAGTCCCTATGTCAATGACACACGGGTCCCACCAGTCAGGTTTGACCTGGACCTGACGTGTTGACCTGCTGATGTCACACTGATGTCATGCCAACGCAATAAGCTATTTTCTAGATTTAATTTAATTCTGGAAATTCCAAAAAATGTTTAAAACTTCAAAAATTCATATAAATTCAACCCGTAGCTCAGATTGAAATAATTTATATATGAAAAATTATCAGAAAAATTCAAGGAATCTATTTATGGCATTTTCATGCATGTTAGAACAACTTATGGCTGCTGTTTAGGCCAATTCATATAAATGGAATTTAAACTCTCACATATGGAGTTTGAATTTGAACCTAGGGTTCAAACCAACTCCATCTAACATGTTGCTAGTTGCATTAGCTCAAACCACAGCATATTGACATGTCATGATCATGCATCATATTGTGCATTGCATTGATTGTGTTTCTTTCTCTGTTGCCGGTATTTGTCCCCTCTCGATAGACGTGGTTTCGACGATGAGATCGATGACACCGAGGAAGAACTATATTATCTTCAGGAGTGCCAGGCAAGCAAAACCCCCTTGTTCATTCCGATACAATCCCACTCTCTCGCTCCTGCTCTCTTTTACTGCATTAGGACAACAACGATTCATCTGTTACTTGCTGCGGTAGTTGAACCCCTTATCCTCTGCATGACCTGTCATTGTCACAGTAAATAGATGAAACCCACTAGCATGAGTAGGAGTTGTTTGAGCCCTGATGTGCCTACTCATTCATGTTTGTTTGTCATGCCTGCTATTGCATAGAGTTGTGTCAGGTCTGATTCATCGGGGATGTATCGGAGGTGTGTGAACATGTCCTTCTGTTGAGAGCTAAGTGTGTGAACATGATTTGGTAAAGGTATCGATGAGAGGCCATGTAGGAGTACATGGTGGGTTGTTTCATTGAAGCCGTCCTTAGGAACTGAGTTCTGTGTTTGTGATCCATGAAACAGCTACTACCACACATTGGGCCCTGAAATATGACCCCGCTCGACTTACTGACCCCTCTCGTCCTCTGTCTAGGAGTTGCAACTAGTTTCTGGTGTTTGTAGGTTATGTGTTGGCGGCCGTGCGTAGCGCTGACCCTAGGGGTGGGCTATGATGCGGTAGATACACCGTGGCCGGGTATGCCGGGCGCCCGTTTGGCGTCTCGGGACCCTGTACACATCGTTTGGGGCCGTTGAGGACACCCCGGCCGGATTTCCTTGCGGACGGAACCTGAATAGGTGATAAACCTAGACTAGAGACTTGTGCGGTTAGTCAGGTCGTGGTCTACACCTACGTCAGCTTTCGCTTGAAGTCTGCCGAGCACATGTCGTGTGCAGACGCTAAGTGGTGGAAACATGTGTGACAAAGTACACCCCTGCAGGGTATAAAACTATTCGAATAGCCACATCCACGATAAAGGACTTCTGGGTTGCCTATAACAGTTCATAGACAAGTGAAAGTGGATATTCTAAAATGCGCAAGATAAGCGTGAGTGCTATGGATGGCGTTCTCGTAGGGAGACGGGAGCGGATCCATAGTGGTGTATTGATATGGTGAATATGTGGACTCGTGTGTGCCACCTCAAAAGAGTTACTTGCAGTCGTAGTTTAAGATAGCCACTGAGTCAAAGCTGGCTTGCTGCAGTTAAACTCCACCACCCCCTTGTTGATACCGATGCATATGTAGCTAGTTCTAATGTAAGTCTTGCTGAGTACTTTTGTACTCATGTTTGCTTACTTTATGTTTTGCAGAGAGACTTCAGTCTCGCTAGTAGTTTCGCGTGGACTTCGACGTTTAGCTTGATACCTCAGCTACGATCTTGTGCCCTCGGCAGGATCTGGTAGATAGTCTGACTTCTCAGCCTTTTTCATTTGTAGATGTCTGTACTCAAACATGTTAAGCTTCCGCATGTGCTTTGATTTGTATGCTATGATTGTTGGGTCATGAGACCCATGTTTGTACTATCTCGCTCCTCGGAGCCTAATGAATAAATACTTGAGTTGTAGAGTTATGTTGTGATGCCATGTTGTATTTACACATATCGAGCATATTGTGTGTATGATTCAAATGCTTGGTATGTGTGGGATCCGACAATCTAGTTGTTTATCCTTGGCAGCCTCTCTTATGGGGAAATGTAGTCTAGTGCTTCCATGAGCCATAGTAGTCCGCTACAGCCCGGTTCACTGGAGTCCTGTTAGCCCAGCACTACTGCTCAAGACACTTGACTGGCCGGCATGTGTTTCACTTCGTTCCTGTGTCTGTCCCTTCAGGGAAATGTCACGCGGTGACATCCGGAGTCCTGCCTAGCCTGCTACAGCCCGGGTTCCCGGAGTCCTGTTAGCCCAGTGCTACAGCCCGGATTCACACACTGCTGACCGACATGCTCGATGTGATTCATGTATGCCTGTCCCCATAGGTTGGTGCCGCTTTGGGTTCACGACTATCCATGTCGGCCCGGGTTCCCTGTCATGTGGATGCTAGCGACACTATCATATACGTGAGCCAAAAGGCGCAAACGGTCCCGGGCCATGGTAAGGCGACACCCATGGGAATACCGTGCGTGAGGCCACAAAGTGATATGAAGTGTTACCGGCTAGATCAATGTGACTTGGAATCGGGGTCCTGACACGCTTGTGATTTACATGTATGCAGGATAATGATAAAGCTCTTTCTGCATAAATTGATGTTATCATAAGCATAAAGTGGTACGCTCCTTAAATGGCGGATCAAACGATGTAGCACAAAGCAAAGAACATGCACGATGGCATGACACATCAAAGTTTACAAGCCTATTACATGACTCCGAGAGCCAAACAAGATCAAGTGTTTTCAAAGGATCAAATATATAAACCGCCCGGCGGATCATTCATCTTGGCCTTGCCGACTTGAGCCTTCCGGATCATCCTTCTTTGGTTCTTCGTCCTCCTCCGCCGTTTGGAAGTTTGGTGTTGACCAATCAATGCCACGTAAGGTGCGGAATTCAGCTTCATCACCAATAAGGTTCGACGGGTCAACTTCAGGGGTGAAAGTGTGCTTATGAATTGGAGGAACCAGATCCATCACTTTATAAGCTGGCGTAGACATCTTCTGGTTTTCTGCGTCATAAGTCGGCTGATATTTTGAGAGATCGGTTTCATCAGCAATTACTGTCGCATGAGGACGAATTTCTTTAATGCAGACGATGAAGTCTTGCTAGTCAAATGGAGTGCCATCTTCCTTTAGGCTTGGATACCCAGTAGCTACCTCGGCCGGGTCTAGCTCTGGTAACCATGCCTTGGCACGGCTCAAGGCCATCACGGTGCCGACTCTCGCACAGGACCGTTTTATCTCTTGAATTCTTGCAGGCAGGATTGACAATTTTTTCAACACATCACTCAGCAGGTTGGGTCCTTCATTTGTTGGAGAAATTGTGGCTAGTCTGCGCTGAGTTCCGGTATATAATTGTTCAACCAGCGTATATATGGCTTTAAGCTTCACCAACACATCTTGATCAAGATTACTAATCCTTGGACCTGTGTGGCAATCGTGGAAGTAATCAGTGGTGGTTTATACTGTCATGGAAGAAATTCAATCTCCATGGTCACACGGCGACTTACCAAAGATACCAGAAACCATCTGAGACACCCGACATTTTAAGCCGGTAAACTCAGTGGTCACCTTTTCCAGATCAGCTTCAGCCTTTTCGGCGCGCTGCGTCAGAGCAGATTTCTCTTTGGCCTAGGAGCTCCTTTCAGCATGAAAACTGGTCTTCAGTTTTTCCGTCTCCTCCAGGCTAAACTTGAATTTGGAATTGGCTTTCCAGGTCTCAGACTCTTGAATCTCCAGCCGGGTCTTTGCATCACCCAATTGCGATTGAAGTTCAGCAGTGGCCTCCTGAACAAACACAGAGTTACAAACACATTTATATCTGGGTTACAGGAATATAAATCCCAAGCCTTTTGCAAGCAACAACACTTGGCACTTGGGGGCTAATGCCTACCGAAGAATTCTTCCTACATTGGTTTATATGATTAAGTCTCAAGCACTTTGCAAGCAATCGTACTTAGCACTCGGGGCTAATGCATATTTGTTCATATTTCATTATGATGACCCGCCAGTGTCTCAGACAACCACAGCCGGTTCATGGGGGCTACGTGAGTAAGTTCGGATCTATAAACACGGATAAGTACCGGTTTATTCATGTTGATTAAAACCGGCCCTTGGGGGCTACAGATGCAATGTTCTTCATTATAATCTGGTCTAAGTGAAAGATGGCTTTTAAGGATTTTTTTTCTCAAAAATGCTTTATACTCATGGCTATTCTAAAGTCTACATCGTATTCAATTCTATTATACATAGTAGACTTGGGGGCTGATAGGATATGAATATTGTACTTAAGCCGGATTTCATAGCTCATATTTTTTATGAATTTGCTTCACCATATCAATTTCAAGATCTCGGCCGGTATGTACTTGGTTGAGGTAGCCGGAAAGTACATCACTTTTGCTCAACTGAGAATAATGGGTAACATCAAACCTCACTTTCCGCTTTTCAATGAATTCCTGTTTAGCAGAGTGTCGAGCCAACACAGTTGGATTTCCCGGCTCTGTAAAGCCGGTGCCAGTGATTGTAACATCATCAGTATGAGTCTCTGATGGTTTAAGTGGGTTTGATGATTCAGTATTCAAAGGATTGAGTCTTGTCTGATCGCTGGAGAGGTCAGGAATTTCTACTGGATCATCCAGGACAGGCTTGTCGGGTGGTACCATGGAGGTGTCGGATGCTGGAATTTGTTGTTCCGGCTCAGGAACTTTGGGGTCTTCAGCTGGCTTGATCACCTTTGCCCTCTTGTTAGGCTTGGCTTTTGCACTGCACGGTTCATGAGAGATCAATATAAGTATAAGAGCATAAGGAGATATAAAAAACAGATGTTACCCAGGGGCAGTCTTGAAATCCAGTAGCTGGGTTTCAGATGAATCGTCGGAGGAAGAACGAGAAACCTCCTGATAAGGTTGAATTGAAATAAGTAAGTGGCTGACGAATGATACCCGCCAGGGGGTAAAAAGAGTTAAGTTGGAAAGACCTCGTTTTGCTGTTTTCGTGGAGCTGGAGTATCGGTAAATCGGACGATAACTCTTCACCTCCGCTGGTCCGAGTTTGTCGCCGGCTCTCGTGCTGCTGTTGCTTCAAAAGAAAGTGAGGATCCAAATGATCTAAGGGGTGCGAAAAGCTTACTTTTCGGGTGACCCGTCAAATTTTCTGTCTTGGCAAAGGCTCTAAGTCGGACGAAATAATGGTTACCTCTTCTTCAGCGGCTTGGCTGGCCCCTGTGTCATCCTGAGTATAATCAGTGCCAATAAGGTGATTGAAAAAGGAGCCAAGGGAGTCAAGGTCTACCTCCGACTCAGAGCTGTCGTCTAGTTCAAACATGCTGGAGGCGCTTGGTTTCTTCTTATTTCCTGGCCTTCTTGGCAGCTTCATGGTCATAGTTCTTCTTCCAAAAGTCAGAATTAGCCTGAGAAGAGTTATAAAAGTTGAGTTGATAAAATATTTAAATGATGAGGTAAAGGTAATAAAATTGGAGACTCACATCTGGTGGCGGGTTAAGTTTGCAGAAAGGGTTCAGACCCACTTTGATACAATCTTCTGAATCTTCATTCAGAAGGGACTTGGTCATTTCGTTGATTGCATCGTCAGTTAAGTGTACAGAGCTGTGGTGCAGCGGATCCTTTATACCACCAGTGTAAGTACACATTAAGCCGAGCCGGCGACTCAAGGGTATAATTCGCCAAGAAACCCAGTACTGAACCAAGTCAATGCCAGTTAACCTGTTTCCCAGCAGAGCTTTGACCTTTGCAGTGGTGGGGGAAAGCTTTGCACATTCGGCAGCGGTAAGCTTCTCAGGAAGAAGATGTTTTGGGTCCAGGCACTCAACACGATAACCCAGCAAGGGATTCTCGTCAGCCGGAGAGGTATCTTTGCAGTAAAACCATGTCTAGTTCCAATCCTTGGGATGACTCGGCAAGCAAGCATAGGGGAAGATGGCATCTCTCCTTTGTTGAATTGAGATTGTGCCAAGTTCCAAACTAGGTTCGTTCATGAACCCGTTTTGGCGGTTCAAATAAAAATATTCTCTGAAAAGTTCAACACTAGGTTCCTCTTGAAGGTATACTTCACAGAAGACTTGAAAGTTGCAAATGTTTGACACGGAATTGGGTCCAATGTCTTGCGGATGAAGTTGAAAGAAGTGCAGAACATCTCAAAAAAATTTAGAGCCAGGCGGTGAGAAGCCCCGGTTCATGTGGTCAGTGAGAACAATGACCTCACCATCCTTCGGGTGAGGTCTTTCTTCACCCGAATTGGGGGCGCGATAATGGATGACATTCTTTGCTAGCAGATACCCGATTTTGAAAAAATCTTTGAGAGTGTCTTTAGTGACAATGGAAGGAACCTAATTGCATGAGGTGGTTGTCTTCGGCGGCATTGTGAAGAAAAAGTCAAAAGGAAATAAATATTTTTGCCGGTTTAAAGTTGATTCAGTAAGCTGGAAGGAAAATACAACAGTACATATTCAAGAGTGGTGGCTTAAAATGGGGCCTGATGATATATGGGTAATTATAAGCCGGTGATATAAGCCGCCATGACAAGCACTGATATTCAAGATATGATAAAAGCGAATTTTACTAAGTGTTGGGACAAACAGGTTTTACAGACTAGAGCAGGGTATTTGAATCTAGCATTGTGTGAAAAAGGAAAATAAATTAAAACCTAAATATTGCAGTAGCGGAGGAACTAACACATTGGTCAGATTTCTACGGCTAAAGGGCATGTTCAATGATTAAGGCGAAGGAGAAACAGGTTCTGCATATTTCAAGGGCCAGTTTTGGATCCAAGTAGAGATTAAATAGAAGCGAGATGAAGAACGATGATGAACTCATGAGAACTGAAGAAACCCTAATTAAAATCTCTGGTGGAGAAGATAAGGTACTCACCAGAACCGCTGAGCAATGGAGAGGCGCTGCAGTTTTTCTTTGGTCCCGTTCAGGTTGATGCAGCGGCCGAGGTCGAGGATGACGATGAGCTTCGCGGCGGTGGCAATGCTCAGATGTGCTGTGGCGTCGCGAAGAGAGGAGGAAGACGAGAAGGAAAGAAGGGGGAGAATGGATGGGCTGTCGGGGCCTACTTATAAGGAAAGGGTCAGTAGGCAGGCGCGAGAAACGAGGAGGCCAAAAGATGATTATCCAGCCGTTCCGATGCCTCGATTTTCGGGGTGGTTAATTAAAGATAAAAGATCCGTTAAGATATGTTGTGTCTCGTGTGAAATTAATGGCGGATAACATCGTGGTGGGTTTCTGTAATTCCATGGGATGACGTCATGGAGGGTTACAATATCTTGTGAAGAACAAAGGAAGAAGGATTTTTTCCTAAGTGTTGAAGATTGACATGAACAAGTTCAAATCAACTTGGGCCTGATGTTAGGGGTATAACTATTGGGTTAACCCGCCAAGGAGGGGCCGGGTTAAGCCACAACGGTCTATCAAGACAAGGCCCATAAAGGTGCTGAAGATGGCGGTTCACTATGAAGACTTGTTAAAAGGCCCAAGGCCCAGTGGCGGCTTAAAGCCCATAAGAGTACACAGCCATATATGTATAACTTGTATTATAAGGCATGTGTATTTGGTCACCGAGCTGGACACGTTATATGAACCGACCGGGACTCTGTAAAGCCGGTGGGCGTCAACCTATGTATATAAAGGGACGATCTAGCGGCGGTTTAAGGCAAGAGACAACAGATCGAAAGCTAGGTCAAGCGTATTCGCTCCCTGGTAATCGAGACATAAGCAATACCACCAACTGGATTAGGCCTTTACCTTCACCGCAAGGGGACGACCTAGTATAAACTCCTGTGTCCTTTGTCCTGTTTAACCCATTTAAGCTAACCTAGTGCGATGGCTCCACGACTAAGTCCTCACACTAGGACATCTGCCGTGTCAATTCCACGACACTAAGGGTTTGAGAACTCTGTAGACATGACCGAGACACATCTCCGGTCAATAACCAATAGCGGAACCTGGATGCTCATATTGGCTCGTACATATTCTACAAAGATCTTTATCAGTCAAACCACATAACAACATACGTTGTTCCCTTTGTCATCGGTATGTTACTTGCCCGAGATTTGATTGTCGGTATCACCATACCTAGTTCAATCTCGTTATCGAAAAGTCTCTTTACTCATTCCGTAATGCATCATCCCGCAACTAACTCATTAGTTACATTGCTTGCAAGGCTTATAGTGATGAGCATTACCGAGAGGGCCTAGAGATACCTCTCCGACAATCGGAGTGACAAATCCTAATCTCGATCTATGCCAACTCAACAAACACCATTGGAGACACCTGTAGAGCATCTTTATAATCACCCAGTTACATTGTGATGTATGATAGCACACTAAATGTTCCTACGGTATTCGGGAGATGCATAATCTCATAGTCATAGGAACATGTATGAGTCATGTAGAAAGCAATAGCAATAAAATAAATGATCATAGTGCTAAGCTAACGGATGGGTCTGTCCATCACATCATTCTCTAATGATGTGATCCCGTTCATCAAATGACAACACACGTCTATGGCTAGGAAACTTAACCATCTTTGAATAACGAGCTAGTCTACTAGAGGCATACTAGGGACATGATAACCCACAAGTATAGGGGATCGCAACAGTTTTCGAGGGTAGATTATTCAACCCAAATTTATTGATTGCACACAAGGGGAGCCAAAGAATATTCTCAAGTATTAATAGTTGAGTTGTCAATTCAACCGCACCTGAATGACTTAATATCTGCAACAAAGTATTTAGTAGCAAAGTAATATGGAAGTAGCGATAACGGTGGCAAAAGTAATAGTAGCAGTTTTGTAGCAATCGTAACAGTGGCAATGGAAAAGTAACTAAGCAAAGATCAATATGTGAAAAGCTCATAGGCAATGGATTGATGATGTATAATTATGTCGGATGCGATTCCTCATACAACAGTTATAACATAGGGTGACACAGAACTAGCTCCATTTCATCAATGTAATGTAGGCATGTATTCCGAATATAGTCATACGTGCTTATGGAAAAGAACTTGCATGACATCTTTTGTCCTACCGTCTCGTGGCAGTGGGGTCCTACTGGAAACTAAGGGATATTAAGGCCTCCTTTTAATAGAGTACCGGACCAAATCATTAACACTTAGTGAATACATGAACTCCTCAAACTATGGTCATCACCGGTAGTGGTCCCGATTATTGTCACTTCGGGGTTACCGAATCATAACACATAGTAGGTGACTATTGACTTGAAAGATAGGATCAAGAACTCACATATATTCATGAAAACATAATAGGTTCAGATCTGAAATCATGGCACTCGGGCCCTAGTGACAAGCATTAAGCATAGCAAAGTCATCGCAACATCAATCTTAGAACATAATGGATACTAGGGATCAAACCCTAACAAGACTAACTTGATTACATGGTAAATCTCATCCAACCCATCACCGTCCAGCAAGCCTACGATGGAATTATTCACGCATGGTGGGGAGCATCATGAAATTGGTGATGGAGGATAGTTGATGATGACGATGACGACGGATTCCCCTCTCCGGAGCCCCGAACGGACTCCAGATCAGCTCCATATCGTAGAACGTGATGAATCCTTCTCCCTGATTTTTTTTCTCCCCGAATGTGAATAAATAGAGTTGGAGTTGATGTCTGTGGAGCCTTAGGGGGCCCACAAGGCAGGGGGCACGCCCAGGGAGGGGGCACGCCCTGCACCCTCGTGGACAGGGTGTGGGCCCCCTGGTGTTGATTCTTCTGCCAGTATTTTTTATTAATTCCAAAAATATTCTCCGTAAAGTTTCAGGTCATTCCGAGAACTTTTATTTCTGCACAAAAATAACACCATGTCCGGGTTAGTTCCATTCAAATCATGCAAGTTAGAGTCCAAAACAAGGGCAAAAGTGTTTGGAAAAGTAGATATGTTGGAGACGTATCAGGACACTCTTATTTGTCTATGTATTCACACATGTACTAAGTTTCCGCTTAATACAATTCTAGCATGAATAATAAACATTTATCATGATATAAGGAAATATAAATAACAACTTTATTATTGCCTGTAGGGCATATTTCCTTCAGTCTCCCACTTGCACTAGAGTCAATAATCTATATCACATCGCCGTGTGAGATTTAACACCAATAGTTCACATCACCATGTAATTAGTTCACATCGCCATGTGACTAATACCCAAAGGGTTTTATTAGAGTCAATAATCTAGTTCACATCGCTATGTGATTAACACCCAAAGAGTACTAAGGTGTGATCATGTTTTGCTTGTGGGAGAAGCTTAGTCAATGGGTCTGTCACATTTAGATCCGTATGTATTTTGCAAATTTTATATGTCTACAATGCTCTGCATAGAGCTACTATAGCTAACTGCTCCCACTTTCAATATGTATCCAGATTGAGACACAGAGTCATCTGGATCGGTGTAAAAGCTTGAATCGACTTAACTCTTTACAACGAACTCTTTATCACCTCCATAACTGAGAAATATCTCCTTAGTCTTCTAAGGATAATTTTGACCGCTGTGAAGTGATCCACCCCTGGACCAAACTCATGGCAAGGTACACAATAGGTTTGGTACACAGCATATCATACTTTATAAAACCTATGGCTGAGGCATAGGGAATGACTTTCATTCTCTTTCTATTTTCTGTTGTGTTCGTGTTTCAAGTCTTACCCAACTTTACACCTTGCAATATAGGCAAGAACTCCTTCTTTGACTGTTCCATTTGAACTACTTCAAAATCTTGTCAAGGTATTTATTCATTGAAAAATCTTATCAAGTGTCTTGATCTATCTCTATAGATATTGATGCCCAATATGTAAGCAGCTTCACCGAGGTCTTTCTTTGAAAAACTCCTTTCAAACACTCCTTTATGCTTTCTAGAAAATTCTACATCATTTCTGATAACAATATGTCATTCACATATACTTCTCAGAAAGGTTGTAGTGCTCCCACTCACTTTCTTGTAAATACAGGCTTCACCGCAAGTCTGTATAAAACTATATGCTTTGATCAACTCATCCAAGCGTATATTCCAACTCCGAGATGCTTGTACTAGTCCATAGATGGATCGCTGGAACTTGCACACTTTTTAGCACCTTTAGGATTGAGAAAACCTTCTGGTTGCATCATATACAACAAATCCATTAAGGAATGCAGTTTTGACATCCATTTGCCAGATTTCATAAAATGTGGCAATTGCTAATAGGATTTGGACAGACTTTAAGCATCGCTACGAGTGAGAAAATCTCATCATAGTCAACACCCTTAACTTGTCGAAAACCTTTGGCGACAAGTCGAGCTTTGTAGATTGTAACACTACCATCAGCGTCCGTCTTCCTCTTGAAGATCCATTTATTATCAATGGCTTGCCGATCATCGGGCAAGTCCACCAAAGTCCACACTTTGTTCTCATACATGGATCCTATCTCAGATTGCATGGCCTCAAGCCATTTTGTGGAATCTGGGCTCATCATCGCTTCCTCATAATTCGTAGGTTCGTCATGGTCTAGTAACTAGACTTCCAGAACAGGATTACTGTACCACTCTGGTGTGGAACGTGCTCTGTGACCTACGAGGTTTGGTAGTAACTTGATCTAAAGTTTCATGATCATCATCATTAATTCCCTCACTAATTGGTGTAGGAATTACTGGAACTAATTTCTGTGATGAACTACTTCCCAATTCGGGAGAAAGTACAATTACCCCATCAAGGTCTACTTTCCTCCCACTCAGTTCTTTCAAGAGATACTCCTTCTCTAGAAAGGATCCATTCTTAGCCACAAATATCTTGCCTTCGGATCTATGATAGAAGGTGTACCCAACAGTCTCCTTTGGGTACCCTATGAAGACACATTTCTCCAATTTGGGTTTGAGCTTATCATGTTGAAGCTTTTTAACATAAGCATCGCAGCCCCAAACTTCAAGAAACGACAACTTGGGTTTCTTGCCAAACCACATTTCATATGGTATCGTCTCAACGGATTTAGATGGTGCCCTATTTAACATGAATGCAACCGTCACTCAAGCATAACCCCAAAACGATGGTCGTAAATCAGTAAGAGACATCATAGAGCGCACGATATCTAATAAAGTGCGGTTACGACGTTCAGACACACCGTTACGCTGTGGTGTTCCTGGTGGCGTGAGTTGTGAAACTATTCCGCATTGTTTCAAATGAAGACCAAACTCGAAACTCAAATATTTACCTCCATGATCAAATCGTAGAAACTTTATTTTCTTGTTACGATGATTTTCCACTTCACTCTAAAATTCTTTGAACTTTTCAGATGTCTCAGACTTATGTTTCATCAAGTAGATATACCCATATCTGCTCAAATCATCTGTGAAGGTCAGAAAATAATGATACCCGTTGCGAGCATCAACACTCATCGGACCGCATACATCAGTATGTATTATTTCCAGCAATTCTGTTGCTCGCTCCATTGTTCCGAAGAACGGAGTCTTAGTCATCTTGCCCATGAGGCATGGTTCGCAAGCATCAAGTGATTCCAAAAGCCCATCGGCATGGAGTTTCTTCATGCGCTTTACACCAATATGACCTTGTTATGGCGCTGCTAGTAGGATGGCGTGAGAGGGCCGGCCGGGGGCCTTTTGCCCATGGCCAGGCAAGATGGAAGGGATTTCCTTCTTAATTCTTGCTTCATTAGAGAGGTTTACTTGACTCCGAAGCAAGGCTTACTTGACCCCTAAGCAAGCGACCCTTATCTGTAATTAACCCTAAGACTAAGGGGCTATACTGCCAGCCCATGCCATTAGGCCCATTACGTATTCTAACACTATACCCCACTTGGACATGCAGCTTGTCCTCGAGCTGCAGCCTAACCAACTTATAACAATGACTTGACGCAACACAAACCTAACACCTAAAAACAAGCCTTCAACATCTCGGCTTGTTTTATTACTTGATGACCCACAAGTATAGGGGATCTATCGTAGTCCTTTTGATAAGTAAGAGTGTCGAACCCAAATGAGGAGCAGAAGGAAATGACAAGCGGTTTTCAGTAAGGTATTCTCTGCAAGCACTAAAATTATCGGTAAAAGATAGTTTTGTGATAAGGTAATTTGTAACGGGTAACAAGTAATAAAAGTAAATAAGGTGCAGCAGGGTGGCCTAATCCTTTTTGTATCAAAGGACAAGCCTGGACAAACTCTTATATAATGGAAAGTGCTCCTGAGGACACATGGGAATATCATCAAGCTAGTTTTCATCACACTCATATGATTCGCGTTCATTACTTTGATAATTTGATATGTGGGTGGACCGGTGCTTGGGTACTGCCCTTACTTGGACAAGCATCCCACTTGTGATTAACGCCTCTTGCAAGCATCCACAACTACAGAAGAAGTATTAAGGTAAACCTAACCATAGCATGAAACAGATGGATCCAAATCAGCCCCTTACGAAGCAACGCATAAACTAGGGTTTAAGCTTCTGTCACTCTAGCAACCCATCATCTACTTATTACTTCCCAATGTCTTCCTCTAGGCCCAAAGAATGGTAAAGTGTCATGTAGTCAACGTTCACATGACACCACTAGAGGAGAGACAACATACATCTCATCAAAATATCAAACGGATATCAAATTCACACGACTACTTATAGCAAGACTTCTCCCATGTCCTTGGGAACAAATGTAATTACTCACATATCATATTCATGTTCATAATCAGAAGGGTATCACATTGCATAAAGGATCTGAACATATAATCTTCCACCAAATAAACCAACGAGCATCAACTACAAGGAGTAATCAGCACTACTAGCAACCCACAGGTACCAATCTGAGGTTTTAAGACAAAGATTGGATATAAGAGATGAAGTAGGGTTTGAGATGAGATGGTGCTGGTGAAGATGTTGATGGAGATTTTCCCCCTCCCGATGAGAGGATCGATGGTGATGATGATGGTGATGATTTTCCCCTCCCGGAGGGATGTTTCCCCGGCAGAACCGCTCCGCCGGAGCCCTAGATTGGTTTCGCCAAGGTTCCGCCTCATGGCGGCAGAGTTTCATCCAGGGAAAAAGACTTCATATAGCAAAAGATGGGCACCGGAGGCCTATCAGGGGGCCCACGAGGCAGGGGGCACGCCTAGGGGGTAGGGCACGCCCCCCACCCTCGTGGACGGTGGGTGGCCCCCCTCTGGAACTTTCTTCACCCAATATTTTTTATATATTCTGAAACTGACTTCCGTGGAATTTCAGGACTTTTGGAGTTATGTAGAGTAGGTCTCTAATATTTGCTCCTCTTCTAGCCAAGAATTCCAGCTGTCGGCATAATCCCTCTTCGTGTAAACCTTGTAGAATAAGAGAGAATAGGCATAAGTATCGTGACATAATGTGTAATAACAGCCCATAATGCAATAAATATCGATAGAAAAGCATGATGCAAAATGTACGTATCAACTCCCCCTCGCTTAGACCTCGCTTGTCCTCAAGCGGAAGCCGATATCAAAAAATATTTCCACATGTTTAGAGATAGAGGTGTCGATAAAATAAAATACAGACATGAGGGTATCATGATCATTCTTAGAACAGCAATATATATATATATATATATATATATATATATATATATATATATATATATATATTGTCATCTTATTTCTTATGCTAAAGTAACAATCTATTCACAATATCAAGTATGAATCGAAAACTTCATTGAAAACTAACAAACTATAATCTCGGTCATTGAAGCAATTGCAATTTATCATAGCATCGGAAAGAGTCAATATAAGAGCTTTTCACCAAGTCCACTTACTCAACTATCATTTAGTCTTTCACAATTGCTAACACCCATGCAATACTGATGGGTATGGAGTTTTAATCGGACACAGAGAAAGATAGAGGCTTATAGTGTTGCCTCCCAACCTTTTACCTCAAGGGTAATGTCAACAATAATAGTTCATGATAACTTACATCCAATTGGATATATATATATATATATATATATATATATATATCAAGATCTTTCCAACACAATGTGCGTGCCAAAGGATAAAATGTAAAAAGTAAAGCTGAAGATCACCATGACTCTTGTATAAGGTATAAGACAAAAATAAGAGATAGGCCCTTCGCAGAGGGAAGCAGAGGTTGTGATGTGCTTTTATGGTTGGATGCACAAAATCTTAATGCGAAAGAACGTCACTTTATATTGCCACTTGTGATAGGGACCTTTATTATGCAGTCCGCCGCTTTTATTGCTTCCATATCACAAGATTGCATAAAGCTTATTTTATCCACACAAATAGATCATACATATTTAGAGAGCAATTTTTATTGCATGCAACATCACAACTTACTTGAAGGATCTTACTCAATCCATATGTATGTATGCTGGACTCTCATGGCAAAACTGGGTTTAAGGGTATTCAGAAGCACAAGTAGTATCTCTACTTGGTGCAAAGAATGTGGCTAGCATGAGGGGGAAAGGCAAGCTCAACATGTTGGATGATCCATGAGAATATACTTTATTTTGGATATAAGAAAACATAACGCATTACGTTGTCTTGCTTGTCCAACATCAACATTTTAGCATGTCATATTTTAATGAGTGCTCACAATCATAAAATATTTCCAAGATAGTATATTTATATGCGAAAACCTCTCTTTCTTTATTACTTCTTATTAGTTGCAATGATGACCAAAACTATGCTTGTCAACTCTCAACAACTTTTATTCATCATACTCTTTTATATGTGAAGTTATTACTCTCCATAAGATCAATATGGTCTCTTTATTTCTTGTTATCCTTTCTTTTGTTCCCTCAATATCATAGCAAGATAACCAAGCCCTTGACTCAACACTAATCTTTATTATATATAGCTCACTAACTCGATTACATAGAAGGATCATAAAGCAAAACTCAAAACTAGATCATACTAAAACTTTATTCTACTAGATTAAGATATTACCAAAAAGGATCGAACTAAGAAAAACGGTAAAGATAGAAGTGTGATTGTGATACGATACTGGGGCACCTCCCCCAAGCTTGGCAGTTGCCAAGGGGAGTGCCCATACCCATGTGTTTATGTCTCCTTCCTCAGGGGGAGGTGATGATGGAGGTGTTGATGATGTAGGCTTGTCGTCCATCTTCCAAGGCATAGGCTCACCATCATAGAAGGATGATCGAGTCTATAGGATCCTCAAATCTGCAGCCAAACTCATCCTCTTGAATCTATATTCATACTCATAGTTTTGGTTTTGCAGGTCATAGATCTGGGCTTGGAGGTGCTCGATTTTCTCATGAAGCTTGAAGATGGTCTCCCCAATGTTCCTGGCATCTAGCTTGGTGTTGTTGGTGAACTCCATGATCATTATGTGGTTGGCATTGAGTCCACATTCCACCATCTCCTGGCACTTGAAAACTTGTTGCTCCATTGCTTCGAGTCTTGTCTCCACGCTTCCGGTCCTCCTTGGTCCCTCAACATCGTGGATGTGCAGCAACCCCTCATGCACCTTAATGGTTTAAGGGTGTTGCATCACCTCCGCGACGTAGGGGTTGATGACCTTCTCGAAGAACTTGTCCTTGGGGGAACTTAAAGACATCATGGTGATCTAGATCTGTCAGAAAAACAGCTCGAAACAAAAACAGAGGATATTTGCGTGGTATAGTGGTCAAAACCTTCGGGAGATTATATAATGATTTTTTACCAACCAAAAGAAGTATCGTGCAAGAAAATGGAGTCCAGAGAACACACAAGGTGACCACGAGGCAGGGGAATGCCCAGGGGGGCGCGCCTCCACCCTCATGGGCGCCTCATGTCCTTCCCGGACTGCTTCTTATTTTCCTATTTTCTTAAATATTCCAAAATGGAGAAAAATTGCTATTAGAACTGTTTTGGAGTGGGTGTACTTACCGTACCACATACCTATTCCTTTTCAGAGACTGAAACGTTCTGGAAAGTGTCCCTTATGTATTCCTCCGGGGTTACGCTTTCAATAACATTGGTTTCAACATTTATGGAAGTACCTGAGATATAATGTTTGATTCTTTGACCGTTCACCACCTTTGGATTTGTGCCTTCAAAGTTGTTGATTTTTATGGCACCGGAACGATAGACCTCCTCGATAACGTAAGGACCTTCCCATGTAGAGAGGATTTTTCCTGAAAGAAATCTTAAACGAGAGTTGTATAGCAAAACATAATCACCTACATTAAACTCACGCTCTTGTATCCTTTTGTCATGCCATCTTTTAACTTTTTCTTTAAGTAGTTTGGCATTCTCATAGGCATGGGTTCTCCATTCATCAAGTGGGCTAATGTCAAATAGCCTCTTCTCACTGGCAAGTTTGAAATCATAATTGAGGTCTTTAATGGCCCAATATACCTTATGTTCTAGTTCAAGAGGTAAGTGACATGCTTTACCATAAACCATTTTATATGGAGACATGCCCATAGGATTTTTATATGCAACTCTATAGGTCCATAATGCATCATCAAGTTTCTTGGACCAATTCGTTCGAGATCTATTAACAGTCTTTTGCAAAATTAATTTAAGCTCTCTATTACTTAGTTCTACTTGACCACTAGATTGTGGGTGGTATGGAGATGCAATTCTATGATTAACATCATACTTAGCAAGCATTTTACAAAAAGCACCACGAATAAAATGTGAACCACCATCAGTCATTAAATATCTAGGGACTCCAAACATTAGAAAAATAACTTCTTTAAGCATCCTAATAGAGGTGTTATGATCAGCACTACTAGTTGGAATAGCTTCTACCCACTTAGTAACGTAATCAACAACAACTAAAATATGTGTATACCCATTAGAGGAAGGAAAAGGTCCCATATAATCAAAGCCTCAAACATCAAATGTTTCAATAACAAGTGAATAGTTCATAGGCATTTCTTGACGTCTACTGATATTATCAATTCTTTGACATTCAACACAAGATAAGACAAACTTATGGGCATCTTTGAAGAGAGTAGGCCAATAAAAACCGGATTGCAATACTTTATGTGCAGTTCTATCTCCAGCGTGGTGTCCTCCATAAGCCTCAGAGTGACACTTGCGTAGAATATGTTCATATTCATGCTCAGGTACACAACGTCTAATAACACCATCTACTCCTTTATAAAGGTGTGGGTCATCCCAAAAGTAATGTTTTAAATCATAGAAGAACTTTTTCTTTTACTAGTATGTGAAACTAGGTGGTATAAATTTAGCAACAATTGAATTAGCATAATCAACATACCATGGAGCAGTACAAGAAGCATTTATGATAGATAATTGTTCATCAGGAAAGCTATCATCAATAGGTAGTGGGTCATCAAGAACATTCTCTAACCTAGATAAGTTGTCTGCAATAGGGTTCTCAGCTCATTTTCTATCAATAATATGCAAATCAATTTCTTGTAGCAAGAGAACCCATCTAATGAGTCTAGGTTTAGCATCTTTCTTTTCCATCAGATATTTAATAACAACATGATCAGTGTGAATAGTTACTTTAGAATCAACAATATAAGGACTGAACTTATCACAAGCAAATACAACTGCTATAAATTATTTTTCAGTAGTAGCATAATTTCTCTGGGCACTGTCTACAGATTTACTAGCATAATTGATAACATTTAATTTCTTATCAACTCTTTGTGACGCCCCCGATTCAATCGTACACTAATCATACACGCAAACGTGTACGATCAAGATCAGGGACTCATGGGAAGATATCACAACACAACTCTATAAATAAAAATAAGTCATACAAGCATCATATTACAAGCCAGAGGGCTCGAATACAAGAGCTCGATCATAGATGAGTCAGCGGAAGCAACAAAATCTGAGTACAGACATAAGTAAACAAGTTTGCCTCAAGAAGGCTAGCACAAACTGGGATACAGATCGAAAGAGGCACAGGCCTCCTGCATGGGATCCTCCTAAACTACTCCTGGTCGTCGCCAGCGGCCTGCGCGTAGTAGTAGGCACCTCCCAAATAGTAGCAGTGGTCATCGACAGTGGCGTCTGGTCGCAGCAATCAGGTATAGGAAGGGGGAAAAGGGGGAGCAAAGCAACCGTGAGTATTCATCCAAAGTACTCGCAAGCAAGGAGCTACACTACATATGTATGCATTGGTATCAAATGGAAAAGGGGTATCATATGTGGACTGAACTGCAGAATGCCGGAATAAGAGGGGGATAGCTAGTCTTGTCAAAGACTACGCTTCCGGTAACCTCCATCTTGCAGCACAAGAAGAGAGTAGAAGGTAAGTTCAACAAGTAACTTCGCATAGCATAATCCTAACCAATGATCCTCCCCTCGTCGCCCTGTGAGTGAGCGGTCACCAGTTGTATCTGGCACTTGGAAGGGTGTGTTCTATTAAGTATCCGATTCTAGTTTTCATAAGGTCAAGGTACAACTCCAAGTCGTCCTGTTACCGAATATCATGGCTATTCGAATAGATTAACTTCCCTACAGGGGTGCGCCACATTTCCCAACACGCTCAATCCCCTTTGGCCGGACACACTTTCCTGGGTCATGCCCGGCATCGGAAGATCAACACGTCACAGCCCTACTGAGGGAGTCCTGGATTAGGGGGTCTCCGAAAAGCCGGACTATATCCTTTGGCCGGACTGTAAGATACGAGATTGAAGACGTCGTCCCGTGTCCGGATGGGACTCTACCTGGCATGGAAGCCAAGCTAGGCGATACAGATATGTATATCCCCTCCTTTGTAACCGACCTTGTGTAACCCTAGCCCCCTCTGGTGTCTATATAAACCGGAGGGTTTTAGTCCGTAGGACAACATACAATCATACCATATGCTAGGTTCTAGGGTTTAGCCTCTCCGATCTCATGGTAGATCAACTCTTGTACTACTCATATTATCAAGAATAATCAAGCAGGACGTAGGGTTTGACCTCCATCAAGAGGGACTGAACCTGGGTAAAACATCGTGTCCCCTGCATCCTGTTACCATCCGCCTTAGACACATAGTTCGGGACCCCCTACCCGAGATCCGCCGGTTTTGACACTGACATTGGTGCTTTCATTGAGAGTTCCTCTGTGTCGTCGCTGTTAGGCTTGATGGATCCTTTGATCATCGATAGTGATGCAGTCCAGGGTGAGACTTTTCTCCCCAGACAAATCCTTGTACTCGGCGGCTCCACACTGCGGGCCAACTCGCTTGGCCATCTGGAGCAGATTGAGAGTTACGCCCCTGGCCATCAGGTCAGATCTAGAAATTTGAACTACGCAGCCGACATCCACGAAGATTTGATCTCCGACGGATTCGAGCCCTTGCCGAGTGCGCCGCACGGTCACGATGAGCATGATTTAGCTCTACCATCGGACAGTGTTCAGGAGATCGCACCGGCGACCGCTCCGACCCTCAATTCGGAGCCAATTGCGCCATTCGGGGACGGGTGGATAGACCCCACCACAGAGGCTGCATTCTCATCGGCGATCGAGCCAAGTAGCGACCTTACCCTTCACGAGAGCAGTGACGCCAAACTGCCGGATTCTTCCTCGGCCACGGACTCCGAACTGCCTGCGCCCGTGCCTATCGAATCTGACCGGGCGCCAATCATGGAGTTCACCTCCGCGGATATCTTTCAGCACTCGCCCTTCGGCGACATACTGAACTCGCTATGGTCTCTCTCCCTGTCAGGAGAGTCCTGGCCGAACTATGTCCGGCAGGATTGGGACACGGATGGCGAAGAAATTCGCCGCCCACCCACCACCCACTTAATAGCCACTGTCAACGATTTGACCGACATGCTCGACTTCGACTCCGAAGACATTGTTGGTATGGACGACGATGCAGGAGACGAACAGGAATCACTTCCCATAGGGCACTGGACGCCCACTTCATCATATGATGTATACATGGTGGACGCACCCAAAGAAAACAACGACGAAGAGCGGAAGGACGCATCGAAGGATTGTTCCCTCGAGAAGTAGTCAAAGCGACGATGTAAGCGCCGCTCCAAATCCCGCCTCGGCAGAAATAGCGATCATATAGACCCAGCGTTAGAGCAGGGTGAACCATCACCTGACCACTGCAACACGGAAAATCAAACCGAACAACCCGACTCCGTCGAAGATAATAGTCCAGATGACATCACACCGGACAGGCACCCGGAGCAACAGAATGCTTGTTGCCACTGCGAGGAGTCTGAAAAAGCAGAAGCAAAGGGTCAAGGCTGCACAAGACACACTAAGAATCAGATGGAGTGAAGTACTCAACACTGCAGCGAAGTACGGCGGTAATCGCCACACCAAGAGCTACCCGAAGCGAAAGTTGCTACCTGAATTCGATGAGGATGCCTTAGATATCCTCCCCCGCAACCAAAAAACAAAATGGCCATCCAGTTGGATAGATGACCTCGTGACCAACATAGAGTGGCAAATGATGCCGCACATAAGCCAGTATGCGATCCGCGTGAGGGCTCGCATCAAAAGGACGGCGCAACCAGATCCATCTATGGACCACGCAAGCGCGCTCCAGTATGCAATGCAACACAACAAACATCCGAACACCATGACACAGCCAAATACAGGGGTGCCACACACCCCCTATGTTTCATCGATGAGGTGATGGACCATGAATTTCCAGAGGGATTCAAACCCGTAAACATAGAGGCGTACGACGGAACGACAGACCTTGGGGTCTGGATTGAGGACTACATCCTCCATATCCACATGGCTCGAGGAGACGATCTCCACGCCATAAAGTACTTACCCCTCAAGCTCAAAGGGCCAGCTCGGCACTGGCTTAAAAGCCTCCCCGAAAACTCCATTGGAAGCTGGGAAGAGCTCGAAGACGCCTTTCGGACAAATTTTCAAGGGACCTATGTATGACCACCGGATGCAAACGATTTAAATCATATAACTCAACAGCCCGGAGAGTCAACCCGACAGCTTTGGAACAGGTTCCTCACTAAAAATAACCAAATAGTCGACTATCCGGACGCCGAAGCCTTAGCAGCTTTCAAGCACGGCGTTCTTGACGAATGGCTTGCCAGACACCTCGGCCAAGAAAAGCCAAGAACAATGGCAGCCTTAACAAGCCTCATGACCCGCTTTTGCACGGGCGAGGACAGCTGGTTAGTCCGATGCAGCACCAGCGAGCCAAGTACATCCGAAGTCAGGGACAGAAACGGGAAATCATGATGCAGCAAAAACAAGCGCCGGAATAAAGAAGATAGCCCGAAGAGCACAGCGGTAAACGCCGGATTCAGAAGCTCTCGGCCAGGTCAACAAAAGTCGCCCCCCAAAGGCAACGAGACGAACTGTCCAGCCTAAACAAGATTCTGGATAACATATGTCAGATCCACAGCACCCCAGATAAGCCTGCAAATCATACCTATAGAGAATGTTTGGTTTTCAAGCAGTCTGGTAAGCTCAACGCTGAACATAAGGGGCAGGATACACCAAGCGAAGACGAGGACGAGCCTCACAAGCAAAGCACTGGGGAACAGAAGAAATTCCCACCAGAAGTCAAAACAGTAAATGTGTTACACGTGATAAAGGGGAGAAACAAAGCGGCACTCCTAGAGACACATGCCCCAGGGCCTATCACCGCAGAGTTCTGCCACTGGTCGTCCCAACCAATCACCTTTGACCATCGGGATTACTCGGCAAGTATAGGATGGGCTGCCTTGGTATTAGACCCAATAATTGACGGATACCACTTCACACGAGTCCTGATGGACGGCGGCAACAGTTTAAACCTGATATATCAGGATACAGTCTGCACCATGGGGATAGACCCAGCAAAAATTAGCCATAGCAATACTACCTTTAAAGGAGTAACACCAGGCCCAGGAGCCCATTGCACGGGCTCCCTGCTACTAGAGGTTATATTCGGCCTTCCTGATAACTTCCGCAGCAAAAAGTTAACCTTCCACATCGCTCCGTTCCAAAGTGGCTATCAAGCACTACTCGGACGTGAAGCTTTCGCTCGCTTTAACGCAATACCGCATTACGCTTCTCTCATGCTTAAGATGCCCAGTCCACGCGGCATCATTACAGTAAATGAACATATTGAGCACTCCTTGCGCGCCGAAGACAGTACGGCTGCCTTGGCAGCCGCACACTAAACGGCCTCACCAACTAAAGCATTTGACAGGTCGTTAAGACCACAGACGCGGTTAGACGAGTCTGGCACAGCTATATGTAATTGATACAGGTTTGACGGCCATACCCCTATTACAATACAAGGGGCTCAACGCGCGCAAACAAGTGGCAATTAGGCTCAATTTTACTCATCTTGAATTGTACATGGTTTCTTTAGCATAACCTACCTTTTTGCACGACAACATTTCAACTAAGTTCCTCTGTTTTACAGATGACCATCGTGCTACACCCGTCCAGGATACGGCACAACGGAGACACAGGTGCAGACGTGCAGCAGGGACCCGTTCCAAGGATTCTTTTTAGATTAAGACCCTGCGTAAACCTTTTTTATGTCTCTTGTTAATAAACATCCCCCGGACTCTCAGTACAATTGAGAAGGATGCTGACGTATTGGCATGTGGCCACGTCAGAATATTGCACGTACCTGGACACCAGGGGCTTATTACAAAGGGCACTGCTTAAGCCCGGTTTCCACCATAAAGACCGAATACCTTAGGGAGTGTTCGGCGTCGTGAGTTTGGCCTTATATGCATCAGCTCCGAATCATGTCTTTGGTCAAATGTTGCGTTTGCCCGGCTCCTGTGTTTTGCTGCCTTACGTTGCGCTCTATCAGCTAAGGCGGCACCAGGAGAACTACTGCGATTGTGCACTGGTTCATCCGGACGAGCACCTCAGTAGAGAAAGCCAAAAACTGACTGTCATGATATAGCGTGAGACTGGTCAACCACTCGATGACCTAGCGGAATCTTCGGGATTCCTCCGCTTTAACGAAGGCCCGTTTCCCGGCCAGGCATGTACGCACCCCGAATTCAGATGAGTGCGGAGCCACCAGGGGCTATATAGTAGCCCCACTGTCAAACTCCTCTGGCTAAGTGAAAGTGTTAAAGCATTATAGTCCGGTTGCCTAGTTCGCTGCGCTATCACCTCCTTAAATGGACCAAGACGTTGGATCAAGTGTGAACATGCGTCTTCTGCAAACACCCCCGCATTATATGCGTGGGGGCTGAAGCCGACGACTGCAATCTTTCAGGTTATATACATATATACATAAACGGCCGCACAGGAGGCATTATAGCACTTTGGGGCAAAAGTACAAATATAGCCTTGATAAATTCAATAAAACATTGTTTTTACAATGGGGATACATGTTATTCAAACATAATATTCTTCGAGCACTGAGCCTCTATCAAACGAGCGCCTTCAAGAACTTCTTCAAAGTAGTGCTCGGCAGCCACTCGGCCTATGGCCGAACCCTGTGCCGTAACAATGGTGGCCTCCATCTCCGCCCAATATGTTTTGACACGGGCAAGGGCCATCCGCGCACCTTCTATCCACACTGATCTCTTTACAGCATCGATGTGTGGCACAACTTCAAGGAATTGTTGCACTAAACTAAAGTAGCTACTCGGCCTTGGCCCTCCTGGCCACAAATGATCCACAACGGACCTCATGGCCAGTCCGGATAATCTATGGAGCTCGGCCCAACCGGTCAATCACTCATTCAGCAGCAGAGGACGGACTGGAGCGTGAAACTGTGACCAGAATAGCTTCTCCACTTCAAGACCTTTCTGATCCTTGAAGTACTCGGTCGCATCCGCAGCACTCGCAGCCAAATCCATGTACTCATCCGCAGAACTCCATAGCCGGTCTAGAGGAGCATATTTCGGATCTCCGAACTTAGTCCTCAACAAGAAGGGCTTCCCAGAAACGATATCCGCAGCTTGATTCAGCTCCTCCTTCGTCGCTCTAATTTTGGAGCGGGCCTCCTTGGCAGCCACCCGGGCCTTCTCCAGGTCCGTTGCCTTCACCCGGTTTTCTTCTTCAAGAAGCCGGTAACGGTCAGCAGCATCTTTCAACTCAAGGCCATCTTGGCAATTTTTTCTTTGCTCCCGCAATGTGCGGCCTATTCGGCCCTTAACTCTTCAGCCGCCTTTAAAGCGGCCGCATTACTACTCCTTGCTTGCTCCTTGGCTCGGGCAAGCTCTGCCCGAAGGGTCTCCATGGTGACAGCTCCATCTGTAGTCACAACATATTAAAGATACTGGCATCATGCTGCTCTTACTATGTGACATTCACAAGAAAAATCACCTACCCTGTGCCTCGTCAAGCCGCTTGTTAACGAGCACGATATCGGCATCTGCCGCATCCAATTGCCACTTTAGTTCGGCAAACCCATCAGTCCGGCTAGCCACCGGAGCTTCAACCACCTGCGCATACAAGCGGTCTGGTTATTACCTGGGACTATGATCCCCTGTATGCTGCCATTTTCGACGACAACCAGAGTCTCAGGGGCTACTATCTACACAGGGCACACCTAAAAATGTGCGGTACTGTCAAAAATATACATCATTTCACGTACCTCAAAACCCGTCAGTAGACTCATAAAGGCTTCATGCAATCCACTTTCGGCGAACGAAATCCTTTCAATCACCATACCCATCAACGTACGGTGCTCTTCTGAGATAGTCGCTTGCTCTAGCAGATCCCTCAGTACATCCAACCACTTCGCGACGACACTTCAAGGTCGCCCACTTCTTGAGCTGGGGAGTCCAGGGGAGGCGTTTCGCTCTCCATCATCTCTGGAAGAAGATCCCCTGAAGACGAGCTCTGCTGAGAAGGGCTAAGATCCAAACTGCAAGATAAATGCTTCGGTTATTTTCCTCAGAAGTAAGGTAGGATATCTTCACTATCAAGTACTTTTTGATTACTTACAGCTCGTTAGAGGGCTGATCCCCGCGCAGACATTGTGCGGCAAGAACACCCTCCGAGGCAGGACCCTCTGGCGGAGATTCCTTCTCCCGTTTGGAAACCATGGTTTCTGGATCTTCAGAGGTAGTCCTCTTCCTTCCCGGGGGAGAGAGAACGTCAGATTCTTCCCCTTGGTTATCCTCCCTCGTGGAGGCGCTCATTCCCTCGGTTGGAATAGGTAGCGATGGAGGCCCGCTTTCGCCCTCTTTACTCCCTCCTTCGCCTTCCTTTGAGGGCACCAGACAAGGTGCTGGCTCGAGCATCTTTTCCAGCACCGGATTGTCCAAGCCTTCAGGAAGGGGGGCCGAACACCGGATCATCTTTGCCTTTGTTATCCAGTCCTGGTCAAAGAGCGATTCTTCAGAATGATGTCATGATAAGTAAAAGGACAATGTGTTCGGCCATGGGATTACTTACTTGGGCAGAGGTGCGATTGCTGCTCAGGCCCACGTCCTCGATAGTGTCCGGACACTCTATTTGGGGTCCGAAGAACGATTTGTACATCTCCTCGTGCGTCATGCCAAGGAAATTCTGAATAGTGGGCGGTCCTTCCGGGTTGAATTCCCACATGCGGACGGGCCAGCGTTTGCAAGGCTGGACCCGACAAACCAGCATAACTTGCATTACCATAACCAGACTGAAATCTCCCTCGAAGAGATCTCGGATACGGCTCTGCAGTATTGGCACGTCCTTGGCTGGACCCCAGCTCAGCCCCCTGCTGATCCATGACATCAGTTGTGGTGGAGGGCCCGAGCGAAAGGTGGGGGTAGCTACCCACTTGGCACTTCGGGGAGCTGTGACGTAAAACCAATCCTGTTGCCACAATTCGGACACCTCTGGAAAGGAGCCCTTTAGCCATGGAGCGTTAGCAATTTTTCTTATTAGAGCAGCTCTGCACACTGCGTACTGCCCATCGACCATCTTTGGCTTCACATCGAAGGTCTTGAGCCACATGCCGAAGTGAGGGGTAATGCGAAGGAAGGCCTCACAAATGACAATAAATGACGAGATGCGAAGAAGGGAATCCAAGGCCAGATCGTGAAAATCTAGCCCGTAATAGAACATAAGACCCCTAACGAAGGGATCCAGAGCGAGGCCTAGCCCTCGGAGGAAGTGGGAGACGAACACGGCGCTCTTGTTGGGTTCGGGAGTAGGGACAACCTGCCCTCGGGCGGGCAACCTGTGCGAAATTTCAGCGGTCAGATATCTGGCCTCCCTCAACTTCTTGATATCCTCCTCCGTGACGGAGGAGGGCATCCACCGGCCTTGAAGGCTGGATCCGGACATGATTGAAGGTCCGAAGCACCTGGCCTGGGCTTTGGGTGTTAGAACTCAAGGCGGGGGAAGGATTCGATTGAGCACGGGAGGGGAAAAAGTAAAAGCCTTGTCCCTTTATAAAGAGGGTGAATATCAAGCATCCTCCTCGTGGCCGTTTGGGACTTTCCTAAGATCTAGGAGTCCTGGGCACGGTTGGGTTACCCATGCCTGTATTGATGAGAATTCCGTAATAAGGGGAGCACGATCTCTGCTTTGACAAGACGTGTCAAGAAACCGCCTCGCGTTATGTACGGGGCTGGTTAAAGTAAAACGGCTCGAATAATGACCAGGCCATGGCATGATGTCATGCTGCCAAAACATGTTAGCAGATTAGATTTGTGGAAATATTATTCTCTCTACGGTGGTATGTGGAACATGTTTTGCAGGGTCGGACACTATCCTTGTATTCAAACTCTTCTGTGGTGTATTCGGAGGAGGAACCCGCCTTCCAATGCCGAAAACAACACTGCGCACCGGACTCATCATCATTGAAGCCTGGTTCAGGGGCTACTGAGGGAGTCCTGGATTAGGGGTTCTCCGGACAGCCGGACTATATCCTTTGGTCGGACTATTGGACTATGAAGATACGAGATTGAAGACTTCGTCCCGTGTCCGGATGGGACTCTACTTGGTGTGGAAGGCAAGCTAGGCAATACGGATATGTATATCCCCTCCATTGTAACCGGCCTTGTGTAACCCTAGCCCCCTCCGGTGTCTATATAAACCGAAGGGTTTTAGTCCGTAGGACAACATACAATCATACCATAGGCTAGCTTCTAGGGTTTCGCCTCTCCGATCTCGTGGTAGATCAACTCTTGTACTACTCGTATTATCAAGAATAATCAAGCAGGATGTAGGGTTTTACCTCCATCAAGAGGGCCTGAACCTGGGTAAAACATCATGTCCCCTGCCTCCTGTTACCATCCGCCTTAGATGCACAGTTTGGGACCCCCTACTCAAGATCCGTCGGTTTTGACACCGACACCTACCTAGGCACAACAGAGAGGTCAGCACGCCGGTCTAAATCATATGGCGCAGGGGTCTGGGCACATCGCCCATTGCACACCTACACGTTGCAAACGCGGCTGGTGAGCAGACCTAGCCTCCCCTATACAAGAGAAGGAGTTCCAGTCCAACCCGACGCGCACCGCTCAGTTGCTGACGTCACGAAGGCTTCGGCTGATACCACGACGTTGAATGCCCATAACTGTTCCCGCGTAGTTGGTTAGTGCGTATAGGCCAGTAGCCAGACTCAGATCAAATACCCAGATCTCGTTAAGCGTGTTATTTTGAAGTAACCGCGAACGCCGACCAGGGCCAGGCCCACCTCTCACCTAGGTGGTCTCCACCTGCCCTGTTGCTCCGCCTCAAAGTAACACTCGGGGGCCGTAGGGAACCCAGGCCCACCACTACCGGGTGGAACCACCTGCCCCTTCAGCCCCCAACATCGGAATCACTTGCGGTTACTCAACGAGCCGACCCGACTTTACTCACCACCTATATAGTATGTATATATGTATGTATATACCCGTGATCACCACCAGAGTGATCACGGCCCGATAGTATAGCATGGCAGATGGACTAGAATGTAGGTCCACTGATGTAGTACTAGCAACCTATACTAAGTATGTAGGATTGTAGGTAAGGTATCAATAGTTGTAGCAACAATGACAGGCTATGCATCAGAATAGGATTAACGGAAAGCAGTAACATGCTACACTACTCTAATGCAAGCAGTTGAAAGAGAGTAGGCGATATCTGGTGATCAAGGGGGGGGGGGCTTGCCTGGTTGCTCTGGCAAGACAAAGGGGTCGTCAACACCGTAGTCGTACTGGGTAGCAGCGGCGTCGGTCTTGGTGTCTAGCGAGAGAAGAGGGGGAAGAAACAATAAATATTAATCAAACATAAGCGTGACGATGCATGACATGTCAATGCGTGGTGCTAGGTGTGCCCTAATGCGGTATGAGGTGATACCGGTGAAGGGGGAAAACATCCGGGGAAATATCCCCGGGAAGCAGTAACATGCTACACTACTCTAATGCAAGCAGTAGAAAGAGAGTAGGCGATATCTGGTGATCAAGGGGGGGGGCTTGCCTGGTTGCTCTGGCAAGACAGAGGGGTCGTCAACACCGTAGTCGTACTGGGTAGTAGCGGTGTCGGTCTTGGTGTCTAGCGAGAGAAGAGGGGGAAGAAACAATAAATATTAATCAAACATAAGTGTGACGATGCATGACATGTCAATGCGTGGTGCTAGGTGTGCCCTAATGCGGTATGAGGTGATATCGGTGAAGGGGGAAAACATCCGGAAAAATATCCCCAGTGTTTCGCGTTTTCGGACAAATGAATCGGAGGGGGAAAGTTGCATGTTCGCTATGCTAGGGATGCGTGGCGAACGAACGGGCTGCGCATCCGGATTCGTCTCGTCGTTCTGAGCAACTTTTATGTATAAAGTTTTTCCAACCTAGCTACGGTTTATTTTATATTAATTTAAAAAAAATCATTTTAAGGATTTATTTAATTATTTAAATTCAACATTATCCAGAACAGTGCATGCTGACGTCAGCATGACGTCAGCAGTCAACAAAGCTGTTGACTGGGTCGCTGACGTGTGGGTCCCGCATATCATTGACGGTTTAGCCTAATTAGGGTTTAACTAATCTAATTACTGTTTAATTAAACTAACTAGTTAATTAGGTTAATTAAACTAGATTAATTAACTTAATTAATTAATTAATTAATTATTACTTATTTATTTATATTCTTCTTTTTTAAAACATTCTCAAGGGTAGGCCCCACATGTCATTGGGCCAGAGGCCTAGCGGGCACAAGCGGGTTACGGGCGCTAGTGCACGAACAGGTGCGGGCGCCCGACAGGGGCGAGCCCGGGAGCGGCATCGCCTGAGCGGGAGCGCCGGTTAGCCGGGCGGCCGCGGCGCGAGCGGGGCCGGACGGAGGACGACGAGGGAGGGACGGTTGGGGCGTTCCGCCGGCGCAAGCAGTGGGCGGAGGCGGCAACGGCGGCAAGGATGGCGGCTCGCCGGTCGAGTGAGGAGCAGGATGCGGCAGAGCAGAGGCGAGCGAGGTCAGGGCGGGGTCGGACGCGATGACCAGCCAGCTTGGGCATACCAGGCTCGACGACAGAGACGGCACACGGGGAAGGACAGAGCGGGCCGCAGCAGTGGGCGGTGTAGTGGCAGGGCATCGGCCGCGGTGTCATGCCCCGAGACCGGACCTAGACGAAACAGCCGCCGCGAGCCTATAGACCAGAGGCCTATAGTCACGCAAGGCTTGATAAAGCAGGCATAAACTAGCAGTGGATCACATAAGCTCATATATTTATTATACAAATTCCTTGACATTTATAAATAGTTGAATAAAGACATCATATTCTCTAGTCGCTTCCGATCCGCTGGTCAAGCCTAGTCTTGGATGAAGACATCTTCTGAACATACTTAAGTTGAACATACATAAGTTACATCGTCCACATCTAAAAAACAGAGGAGGCAAGGGTGAGTACGACAAATCATATTCAGCAAGTAGATACATCACTATTCAACAAGAGTAGAATTTAAGGATATTGATACAGTAACAATAGGTTGACTGTATCTAAAGGAGCATAAATAACGTGACAAATTGCTGGAGCCAATTCATTTAAAATAGATAAAAGAACAATATAACCGGATATAATGAAAATAGACCAAGAAATTATTAGCGTCACACATGACCGCAAGCTTCTCAACCCGGGAGTCACAGGGGTGAAATTTCACACTTTTACACTCTTAAGAGGGGTACTCCGACGTCGACAGCCTCGACTAGAACCACACAGGTTCCAGAAAAGTAGAGCTCTTTGATCCCCTAAGAACCGACCACCCGACTTACTAGTGTCGATCGCTCCTACAGATCCATCACCGACACGCTTCCGAACGGGTGTCATTCTTAGCAGAGAACCCAGACAGTCCCATACCTGAACTGTGACCGGTACAATTACGTTTGTGTCATGACACCAATATTGATGGATGTGTGTTTGAATCAACGATAGGACCACTGAAATATCAGTCAAAGACAATACACTCATGACTTTTCATGAGTTCCTCCAAAATACTCTGATTCTATCAACAAATGGATTATGAGGAAAACACATCCCTCTCTCAAGGATCAACAGAGGCTCAACAAAGATCAAGGTGCAATGATATTACCAGATAATCAACCAATATAAGGAGAGATCAGGGAGTTTAGCAAAGCAGCTACTTGCCTCGGTGACAAGAACTATTCTCCATGGCATCAGATAAATTTGTCATCGATCGACCACTGTTATATAATGCCACATCGTAGTATATGTATGTTCTATACATAACATATACAACTTGATTGTCTTCTGCTATATCTGCATCTATTTGTAGTCTCTTCTATGTAATCTATGCATATCAGCATCTCCTCCTAGCTCTGCCCTCTCATCTGGACTCTAGTTCTATGCGTTCCTATCTTTCTCTTGGTAGTGTAAGGTGCAAGTGAGCGGGTAGGAGGTATTTATAGGGAGTGAGCAGGTGTGAACATCGCCTAAATATCCAGCCGCAGGTGACCTTTCAAGCTGACCTTTGGAGCAGTGTCAGAATGCTGGCCGACAGCTTCTTGGCGACCAAAGAGTCATCTAATGCTGCCTGGAGACAATGCATAGAGTCCACGTTGTGAGTCAGCTGAGTAAGCCACTAGTACAACGCCAGCACATCCAATTTCTTGTACGTTCGTTGCCACGTTGCCTCTCTCATGATTATACATGCATGCACGAACTGGTAGAAAGGAGTCAACCCAATGTTTGCTTCTCTTCATCTCATACACGTGTGATTGATTAACTAGAGTGTATTTGTCAACACATGCATGCCTATCCTCTATAATCAAGCAACGTACCCCTTGATAATTAATTACTAGTCTTCATCCTAATCATGCATGGTTCAACATAAAATGCTTATATGCACGTACCAAGCTTCATGGCATCGCCTCATCTGATTGAATAATTTTATGTGTTACATGAATATAACATTCAGGGATAATAACTCCTAAAATATAATATATTAGTAATACTATAAACTATAAGGAATCAATTATATGTTTATTTGGAATTAAATAATAACCAAAAATTCGGGTTATTACATCCTTCCTACCTTATAAGAATTTCGTCCTCGAAATTCAGAACCAAAACTTACTATGAACCATTTATTTATTACACACTTATACTACATGTAAGGGTTGTATTAGTGTATGCCAAAGAATTAATTAGGATGCCAGAAATATATGCAATTCTTAAGTCTCCGCGTAAGCCCAAATAATCATGACGATTACTTGCTTAGCAGAACATATTTCTTCTCAATCATACCGTGGCCAACGAACAGAGAACAATTACAGAAGAACATATATATATATCATGGTATAGACTAGTAAAGAGATACTAGAAGCAGTATATCTCTACATCAATGAAACAGAGTGCAAGTCACTGGACTGAGCACATCAACAGAATAAGAACAATGGAACTGCTACTTGCCTGACCCGCAGTATCCGCCTACCACGCGGGTGCTACGAACCATAGCAACGTGAGCTCCAATTTCTTCTCCCCGCAGGTGACTCTGACTAGTGTGTCTATGGTCCTAAGCTACAATACCTGGTTGCTTTATATACTGGCGAAAAGTAACCAGCGCCTTGTGACATATTAATTATCTCCTTCCTTGGTAGATGTTACGACCCCTGCCACCGTGGCCCCATCTACAGCCACCACTACGGGCAGGCCGCTTCTCCAGCAGGCGGACAGGAACGACCAAGACGGGAGGCCAAGCCCAACAGCAAGTTCCCGGCCCACACTTGGGTGACGACGCGTAGGGTTAAGTCCCGAGCCCTCCTGCGCGAGGTGTGGAGAAAGTAGTAGGCTGGCGGCGGCGTATCTCTCTCTCGATCCCCTTTCCCCTTTCCCCTGGAACCCTAGATCCATTGAGATTTGTATCCCGAATTCCTCTTGTGTTGCTAAGATTCGAGTGGGAGCATAACAATTGGTATCAGAGCCGTCCGATTCACCCAAAAATTTTCTCCACCCGCCCCAATCTGGCTGGGCGATTTCCATCTATCATCCAGACGCGAAAAGGCAAGGCCACAGCGATGGAGGAGCATACAAAGGCAATTGCTGATCTGACCGCAGCAATCGCGACCCTCACCACCAAAATCGAAGACATCCACCCCGTCGTCCACGACCTGCAAGGGTGGCGCCCCTTGATCGAGCAGTCCGTGGAGGAGATCCGATCGGAGGTGGGTCACTTGCGGACACAGATCGACAAAGCCACTACCACCGCCGCGGACAAGGCCGCGGCGACCGCCCCACTTCCCCCTTCCCTGCGACTCAGCGAGCTTCCGCCACTGCTTCCCCAATCCGTGGAAGGGGGACGGCCGCGACCTCCGCCATTGACGGGCGACGCACTCCATCCGCGCGTTGTCGACGCTCCAGTTCATGGTGACAATAGTCACGGGCCCGATGGCCACGGTGTGCTCATTGATCTTCGGGGGAAATCGTCAGGGGAGATCCGCACCCCTCGATTACCTCCGGCCACTGGTACGTCCGATCTCTATGGCGAGCAATCCTTTGCTGGGGACCGGGGTTACCTTCGCATGCCACCGCCACCACGTTTCGATTTTCCCTTGTTCGATGGGACTAACCCCAGAGCCTGGCGCCTCAAATGCGAGGCGTATTTTCCGGTGTGCACGCTTAGTCCAGACACTTGGGTTAGTTGTGCTGCCATGTACTTCACAGATGGAGCTCTTACCTGGTTGCAATCGTCACAAGCACATTTGCACTATCAGGAGTGGGGGAGTTTGCTGCTGCCATATGTACTCAGTTTGGTAGAGAGGAATTTCAAAATCTCCTTAGGCAGTTTAACAGGTTAAAGCAGACAGGCACCGTCGCCAAATATGCTGAGAAATTTACTCAAATTATGCATAACCTGTTAGCTCACCACACCTCCTGGGACCCTGCATTTTTTGTTACTCGATTTATGGAAGGGTTGCAACGTGATATTCGTGCTGCTGTTGTTCTTCATCGCCCACAAAATTTGGATACTGCTGTGGATCTTGCTTGTTTACAGGAAGAGGTGGTGGACACGTTTCGGCGAGACGAACGATGGCCGTCGGCGCCTTTCTCCACTGCCATGGGGGGACGGACAATTCCTCGCACGGCGCTGCCGCTGCCGGCCCCACCAACAAAGACCAGCAGTGCCCCTGGCGAGATGCGTCAAGACGATCGCCGCACCATGGACACTCCCCGACCACCGGCCAACGACGACAAGCTGACTGCGTTGCGAGCCTATCGCCGTGCCAAGGGACTGTGCTTCACTTGTGGTGAACGGTGGGGGCGCGACCATCGCTGTGCCCCTACTGTGCAGCTTCACGTGGTCGAAGAACTGATCGAGATGCTCCAACAAACACCAATCGACCCAGCTGAAGTGGAAGTGACTACGAGTGAAGCCGACTATTGTGTTCTGTCTCGAGATGCTGTGGAAGGGGCAGAATCTCCCACAACGATGAGGCTGCATGGCTAGGTCCAACAGCGGGAAGTGCTCATGCTTGTGGACTCTGGATCTTCGCACAGTTTTGTTAGCTCGTCTTTGGCTCAACACCTTCAGGGAGTGCAGCCAGCCAAGCGCGCCATTTCAGTGCGTGTGGCAAATGGTGGGGTCCTTCATTGCGATCAGGAGATACCAGCATGTGCTTGGCGTTCTCAAGGCATCGATTTCGTGACTGATCTCAAGGTGTTGCCGCTGGGTTGCTATGATGTAATCTTGGGTATCGACTGGCTGGCGTGCCATAGTCCCATGAAAGTGCATTGGGTACAGAAGACCATGGACTTCGAGTACAAGGGCGACCAAGTGCATCTCAGCGGTGTGTAGGCGGATATTACTCGTTGTGATTTGATATCTGGGGAGGAATTGCATAGTTTGCTAAATCAAGAGGTCGTGACTAGAGTGGTGCAACTCTGCTCCACCGTAGAAGATATGGAACACCCTCCTATTCCAGCAGCCATTGGCGACCTTATTGAGCAGTATGGGGTGATTTTTGAGGAACCACGTGGTCTGCCACCACAACGGGCCTTTGATCATGCTATCCCTTTGGTGCCGGGGGCACGACCTGTCAACCTGCGCCCGTACCGGTACAGTCCCGCACAAAAGGATGAGATCAAACGACAGGTGGTGGACATGCTAGCCCAGGGAATCATCCAGCCAAGTGTGAGCCCGTTTGCCTCTCTAGTTTTGCTAGTGCAGAAAAAAGACCTCACTTGGCGCTTTTGTGTGGATTATCGACACCTCAATGCGATCAAAATCAAGAACCGTTATCCTCTTCCGGTTATTGACGAGCTGCTTGACGAGCTCGCAGGAGCCCGGGTGTTCACCAGTCTGGACTTGCGGGCAGGTTACCACCAAATCCGGATGCGACCTGAGGACGAGCACAAGACGGCATTCAAGACACACCATGGTCACTTTGAGTTCAAAGTCCTGCCTTATGGCGCCACCGGTGGTCCACCAACCTTTCAGGGGGGCATGAACATAGTCCTGGCGCCGTTCCTTCATCATGGAGTGCTCGGTTTCATTGACAACATTCTCGTTTATAGTGAAGACTTGGACTCGCACATTCGCTGCTCCGTCAAGTGTTTCAGTTGCTGCAAGAGCACCAGTTGAAGGTCAAGTACAGCAAGTGCACATCTGCCCGCTCGAAGCTGCTCTATTTGGGCCACGAAAACAATGGCGACGGGGTGCGCACCGACGAGAAGAACATTGCAGCAGTGCAAAAGTGGCATGTACCTACCAATGTGAAGGAAGTGCGGGGTTTTCTCAGTTTGGCTGGTTACTATCGTAAGTTCGTCCGTGGTTTTGCTATCACCTCTCGGCCGTTCACAGATCTGCTTAAGAAAGGGACCGTCTTCCGCTGGACAGAATTGGAAGATGGTGCATTTCGAGCTCTGCAATAGGCGTTGGTGGCTGCGCCAGTGCTAGCCCTACCGAATTTCTCTAAAATGTTTGAGCTTGAAACAGATGCTTCAGATCTGGGCATTGGGGCAGTTTTGATGCAAGAGAAACATCCACTCGGTTTCCTGAGCCGTGCGCTGGGGCCGCGCAATCGCATGCTCTCGACTTATGAGAAGGAGGGACTGGCGATTCTTTTGGCTGTCGATCATTGGCGTCCGTATCTTCAACATGATGAATTCATCATTCATACCGATCAACGAAGCCTTATTCATTTGGAAGATCAAAGGCTATCGACTCCATGGCAGCAGAAGATCATGGTCAAGCTGCTGGGGTTGAGGTACCACATCGTCTACAAACGAGGTTTGGACAACCGAGCGCCTGATGCTCTCTCTCGCCTTCCTAGCCCTCCGCAGGGCGATCTTGCAACTATCACCACGGCAGTGCCGGCTTGGCTGGAAGCAGTCCAACTTGGTTATCGAGAAGACCTGGCCGCACAACGCCTCCTGGCCCGGTTGGCAACAAACCCAGACGCGCATGACGGGTAATAGCTATGTGATGGCATCATCAAGCAGAATGGCCGAGTGTGGCTGGGTGATAATGTGTCCCCGCAGAAGCAAGTGTTGGAGGCCCTGCATACTGGAGCTATTGGGGGCCACTTGGGATTCAATGCAACTTACCGACGTGTCCGGCGGCTGTTCACCTGGCCAGGGCTCAAACACCACGTCAAAATGTTTGTGGAAGCATGCCAAACCTACAAACAGGCCAAGCTAGAGCGAGTTCGTTATCCTGGGCTTCTCGAGCCCCTACCAGTACCAACCCAAGCTTGGTAGATGATCACTATGGATTTTGTCGAAGGCCTGCCGCGTTCTTCGGGATTCAACTCCATTTTGGTGGTAGTCGACAAGTTCTCCTGGTATGCACATTTTTTTCCGTTATCTCACCCCTTCATAGCTTTTCAAGTGGCGCAGGACTTCGTGTCCAACATTTACAAGCTGCATGGTTTGCCCGAGTCGATCGTCTCGGATCGTGACCCAGTCTTCACCAGCACCCTGTGGAAGGAGCTCTTTCGTCTCACACACACCAAGCTTCGCATGAGCACCGCAAGACACCCTCAGACTGATGGGCAGACGGAGCGAGTTAACCAATGCCTTGAGACTTTCCTCCGCTGCTTCGTCAATGCCTTCCCCACCAAGTGGCAAGCATGGCTGGCCCTCGCGGAGTTTTGGTACAACACATCGCCATACTCGGCGTTGGGGATGACTCCTTTTGAAGTGCTATACGGACATGCGCCCCGTTTCTTTAGCATTGTCGACCCCGTGGCCTGCGGGTCACCGGATCTGGCGGAGTGGCTACAAGACAGAGTGCAAATGGAGGCACTGATCCGGCAACATCTTCTGCGGGCGCGCCAACACATGAAGGAGTCTACTGACAAGCGTCGTTCCGACCGCATCTTTGCCGTCAACGACTGGGTGTTCTTGAAGTTGCAACCTTATGTGCAGCGTTCGATCACCACCCGCACAAACCAGAAGTTGGCCTTCAAGTACTTCGGGCCTTACAAGATACTGCAGTGCGTGGGAGCAGTGGCCTACAAGCTTCAGCTGCCGGACTCCAGCACCGTGCATCCGGTATTTCAAGTATCCCAACTCCGTCAAGCTTTACCACCTACTGAGGAAGTCCTCCAGCAACTGCCAGCAGCAGCAGCGGCAAGCCCAGTTCCGGAGGAGATCTTGGAGCAGCGAGTCGTTCGGCGCGGAGGCACCAGTGCATCACAGGTCCGCATGCGCTGGACGGGCCAACCACTGGAGTTGGCGACTTGGGAGGATGCTACTGAACTTCAACACTTCCCGGATGCGCCAGCTTGGGGACAAGCTGTGTTTTGAGGGGGAGGGGATGTTACGACCCCTGCCACCCTGGCCCCATCTACAGCCACCACTACGGGCCAGGCCGCTTCTCCAGCAGGCGGACAGGAACGACCAAGACGGGAGGCCAAGCCCAACAGCAAGTTCCCGGCCCACACTTGGGTGACGACGCGTAGGGTTAAGTAGGACTCGAGCCCTCCTGCGGGAGGTGTGGAGAAAGTAGTAGGCGGGCGGCGGCGTATCTCTCTCTCGATCCCCTTTCCCCTTTCCCCTGGAACCCTAGATCGATTGAGATTTGTATCCCGAATTCCTCTTGTGTTGCTAAGATTCGAGTGGGAGCATAACAGTAGAGCTATCTTTAAACACCTAAATGCTCTCCACGAGATATCACCTGTGGCTATTGGAGACGGCTCCGTTACCTTCTTTTGGTTAGATCGTTGGGTTCTTCCTGAACCCCTCTGCGTTGTTTTCCCTGCCCTCTTCTCTCACCACACCAAACCAAATGCTCTTGTAGCTAGTATCATGATGGATGGGATTGATCTGGCCTTGCATAGCCGGCTGACCTTAAGTGCTTCCAATGAACTTGTTTCTTTGAGTCTTCTGTTGCAGGAGGTGTGTCCGACAGGTGCTCTGGACATCAGGTCTTTACTTAATGGTTCACCCTTCGACACCAAAGGTGCTTACGATGCCCTCGCCTCACAACTTGCTGATCCCCACATTGGCAAGCATTTGGGACTCGCGGGTCCCTAGCTGTGTGAGGGTCTTTGAATGGCTCTTCTACCTCGACAGGCTCAATACCAGGGCTAATCTTCATCGGAAATCCATCATCGAGTCCTCCTCCTGCCCTAGATGTGCGTCTGCGCCTCAAGACCGTGCTCACCTTTTCGTCAGTTGTTCAGCCGCTCACAGCATCTGGGATGCCCTTGGGTTCCTTCCATGCTCCTTTCCCTTTGCAGCTCTTTGATCGCCCCCTGGCCACGCAGGGCTTTCTGGGTCTGTTTGGCCTTTCATTCTTCTCATTGTCTGAAAAAATTTGGGACGCGCGAAATGCATTTTCCCCCTGCCAAATCAATGTCTTGCCCAATGATGTAATTAAGGCTATCATTGTAGATCTCACTCTATTGTCTCACCGTCCTAAGAAGGCCGAGAACAAGGTCCACGCCGGCTTGTGGCGGGATTTCCTTTCCTCTCGCCTTATCTAGTCTGTAAACTCTTTTAACACTATATTTTAGGAGTTATTATCCCTGAATGTTATATTCATGTAACACATAAAATTATTCAATCAGATGAGGCGATGCCATGAAGCTTGGTACGTGCATATAAGCATTTTATGTTGAACCATGCATGACTAGGATGAAGACTAGTAATTAATTATCAAGGGGTACGTGGCTTGATTATAGAGGATAGGCATGCATGTGTTGGCAAATACACTCTAGTGAATCAATCACACGTGTATGAGATGAAGAGAAGCAAACATGGGTTGACTCCTTTCTACCAGTTCGTGCATGCATGTATAATCATGAGAGAGGCAACGTGGCAAGGAACGTACAAGAAATTGGATGTGCTGGCGTTGTACTAGTGGCTTACTCAGCTGACTCACAACGTGGACTCTATGCATTGTCTCCAGGCAGCATTAGATGACTCTTTGGTCGCCAAGAAGCTGTCGGCCAGCATTCTGACACTGCTCCAAAGGTCAGCTTGAAAGGTCACCTGCGGCTGGATATTTAGGCGATGTTCACACCTGCTCACTCCCTATAAATACCTCCTACCCGCTCACTTGCACCTCACACTACCAAGAGAAAGATAAGAACGCATAGAACTAGAGTCCAGATGAGATGGCAGAGCTAGGTGGAGATGCTGATATGCATAGATTACATAGAAGAGACTACAAATAGATGCAGATATAGCAGAAGACAATCGAGTTGTATATGTTATGTATAGAACATACATATACTACGATGTGGCATTATATAACAGTGGTCGATCGATGACAAATTTATCTGATGCCATGGAGAATAGTTCTTGTCACCGAGACAAGTAGCTGCTTTACTAAACTCCCTGATCTCTCCTTATATTGGTTGATTATCTGGTAATATCATTGCACCTTGATCTTTGTTGAGCCTCTGTTGATCCTTGAGAGAGGGATGTGTTTTCCTCATAATCCATTTGTTGATAGAATCAGAGTATTTTGGAGGAACTCATGAAAAGTCATGAGTGTATTGTCTTTGACTGATATTTCAGTGGTCCTATCGTTGATTCAAACACACATCCATCAATATTGGTGTCATGACGACAAACGTAATTGTACCGGTCACAGTTCAGGTATGGGACTGTCTGGGTTCTCTGCTAGGAATGACACCCGTTCGGAAGCGTGTCGGTGATGGATCCGTAGGAGCGATCGACACTAGTAAGTCGGGTGGTCGGTTCTTAGGGGATCAAAGAGCTCTGCTTTTCTGGAACCTGTGTGGTTCTAGTCGAGGCTGTCGACGTCGGAGTACCCCTCTTAAGAGTGTAAAAGTGTGAAATTTCACCCCTGTGACTCCCGGGTTGGGAAGCTTGCGGTCATGTGTGACGCCAATAATTTCTTGGTCCATTTTCATTATATCCGGTTATGTTGTTCTTTTATCTATTTCCAATGAATTGGCTCTAGCAATTTGTCACGTTATTTATGCTCCTTTAGATACAGCCAACCTGTTGTTACTGTATCAATATCCTTAAATTCTACTCTTGTTGAATAGTGAAGTATCTACTTGCTGAGTATGATTTGTCGTACTCACCCTTGCCTCCTCTGTTTTTTAGATGCGGACGATGTAACTTAAGTATGTTCAACTTAAGTATGTTCAGAAGATGTCTTCATCCAAAACTAGGCTTGACCAGCGGGTGGGAAGCGACTAGAGAATATGATGTCTTTACTCAACTATTTGTAAATGTCAAGGAATTTGTATATTAAATATATGAGCTTATGTGATCCACTGCTGGTTTATGCCTGCTTTATCACGCCTTGCGTGACTATAGGCCTCTGGTCTATAGGCTCGCGGCGGCTGTCTCGTCTAGGCCCGGTCTCAGGGCATGACAGTTGACTATAGGCCTCTGGTCTATAGGCGCGCGGCGGCTGTCTTGCCTAGGCCCGGTCTTGGGTCGTGACACGCGGGGTGGAGCGCGAGGCGGGCGGCGACGGAGCGGCCAGGCGGTGGAGGCAGCAGGGGAGGCTGCAACGGCGCGGACCACGGCAGGCGCGAGTAGGGCGGCACGCGGCGATGTAGGCGGGTTCCGAAGCCCGCAGTGAGGCGCGGGACTGAATGCGTCGGTGCGCGGTGGACGACAACGGCGACAGAGAATGAGGGGACAGGAGGCCGGTGGCCTCACCAGCGTTGCAGGTGATCGGGCGGTGAGGCTCGTTGGAGCCGTTTAGGAGGAAGACGGGGACGGTTCGGCTATGATGGGCGGCGCCGGCGACGGCGAATGAGGTGAAGCGACGGGGGCACCGGCTGCCGTCGGGGCAGAGGCGAGGGCCGTCGCGGCAGTGACGGGGAGGCGGGGTCAGGGGCGATGTGAAACGCTTGGATCCAGCAGAGAGAGGGGGAGGAGTGGAGGAAGCAGAGGCGTCCGACGAGGGGGGGTTCTTTGGGCGGCGGGCGGCGTTCGACGGGGCCGAGGCAACTGCCCCGATCCAGATCCGATCGGGGGAGAGGGGGCGAGGGAAAAGTGGGGGAGTTGGGTTGGTCGCTAGGGTTCCTGGGAAGTGGGGGTAGGTGTAGTGGGGGTGGCTGGGCCGGCCCGCTGGGCCGGTGGCCCAGTGGGAGGGGGGTCTGCTTTCTTTTTTTACTTACTTTTATTGTTCTGTTTTTGTTTTACTCTTCCTGTTTACTGTTTTATTTTATTTTCTATTTATTTTAGTTTTGTAAAATATATAATTTGTTCCTAAAATAGTGCTACTACTTATGCTAATGCCACAATAACTTGGGCTCCCAAATAAATTAGTTTAATATTTTATATATTACAAAAAGCATTTGATTATTGGTTATAGCTACTAATTTAATTTGTTTAGTGCATTTAAACATTTTATAAAAACTTGTTTTCTCAACCAATATATCTTGTGAATTATTTATCAGAATAAGAACATTTTAGTTTTGACCTTTTGAAAACTTTTCTCGTTTGCCATATTTTTAAATTTGAATTTGAATCGGTTTTTGAACTAACACGAGATTAGCAACAGAAATCGAGGTGATGTGGCATCACTAATAGGGAATTACTATAGCTTAAATATCCGGGCGTCACAATTTTCCTCCACTACAAGAAATCTCGTCCCGAGATTTAACAGGGGAGTAAGGGGAAAGATGTGGCTATGAAATTCTATCGAGTCTTCTCGGTCTTGGCTGCTCTTCTCGAAGAGGTCGATCCATTACATCGATGTCTTCATTCGTTTGCTTCAGGCCATCATGATGAAGTCATCATCCTTTCTTCAGAAATTTCGTCGTACTTACGAAAGGACAAGGGGTAATTTTGGAAGAACGGACCTTACAAGGTTGACTATCCGGCAGATAACTCAGGGAACGTGGTAGAAAGTACCTCTCGAATAGATACTTAAGAACATGTCGAGAGTAAAGTAAGAAGGTACCATGAGAAGTTTCTAATGGGCAGGCAATCGTTCGATGGCCTAATCAGAAGGTGAAAGGGGTTCAGAGCAATGGGAATAACTAATGTGTCTGATACCACATTATATCACTAGGCAGGTGGCTCGTGATCTTTCATATGAAGCCAAGCGTGAGGAATAACTTTAGAAACAGGGGTGTTCATGAGAGTCAGGTTTCGATCCTGTGGAACTGTGGGTTATGGGCCCACCATGTGGGTTAAAAGTAGAAGGAGCGGTGATATCATGCATGATCATGTAAGCAAGGCATGTCAGGGGATAGCATGTTAGTTATGTCGGCAACAACATCGGTACCAAGGGCGAGGGACGAAGAGAACCACCCTCTTGCTCGTTGAACGAGGTGGACCATTAGGCAAAGTTCTCGTCCATCGGTGGATACCAGAATGTGATCAATCAATAGTAACAGGTTCTTACTGACAGAGTTGTACACCGAGGTGCTTACAAAAGTAGTGACTTATTACTGCTTAGATCATATAAACCTCAATAAGGTTAAACAAAACAATGGAAAGGAAAATGTGATTATCAGATTAAACAGAAGAATGGAAAGGAAAATGTGCTTAAACATATATTTCAAGGGTATCTCCTTCCCAAGAACAAGTAGAGCATGATATCCATGACATGATATAATGTAGAAAACTCTTTAGGTAAGGGGAGAGAAGTTTCCTAACATTACCCATACAACGTTGTTTGGATAATTGAGTAGGAAACATTTAGCATTGGGCTTCAAATGTTCTTGTTGAAAATTGGAGTACCATAGACATGCATCGAGATAGCATTGACATGGTCATCAGGTGAAGGTCAGACTTTGGAAACACAAAGGACCCATCAGTAACGGCTTTTAGAATAAGTCTTACAATTTCCTCATGGAAGAATGGCTAACCTTGCTAAAAAGGCAACTATAACAATAGGCCCGCCAGCCAGGTGTGCTAGGCATGACATCACCTTACCGGGTGATATGAGGACCAATGATATAACTCTCGAAAATACGTTCCAACCATCATATCTGACCGAGATTCAGATCTAATTGGTGTCAGGATACCTCAGACTCAGGATGTCTCAGAAGAAAAAGGTGCGACACAAATTTGACGAGATGTCATTGTAAGACTCTCGGGAAATGAACTATGGAAGCGAGTCTTGAAACAAGAGTTCCTCATTAAACCAAGGATAGGATGAGGAGGTGACTGATGAACTCAGCGACAATTCATCAAGATTTCCAAAAAGATCAAATGGTATAATGATGTATGCTCAAGGAAAACATACATAGTTTAACAATGATAGAAAGGTGCACCCTGAAATCTAGATTGGGTAGCATGGTCAATGTTTGAATGATGATTCAATAAGCAATAAACTTAGAATGAAACTATCGACCAATAACTTACAAGCACTAGGGTTGCTAGAAGTTTTGACTTCACACATCATAGTTAAATGGCTCGTATCCCGGTTAGAAACAACACGGGGACCAAGATATGAACGGAGATGGCTAGAAATATTACTATATCAAGAATTATTAAGAGGTGGTGAAATTCTCACGACATTCTTGACATAATAGATGGTAATACTCCAAGGCAAAGAAGAACAAATGCTGGATAGCAAGGATCTCAAGGTATAACACAAAACATGAACAAGTTTGTGTTGAACGGAAGGTAATAAAGTGGTCGATGATAACACAAATCATCGAGGGGCAAGGATGGTATTACCCATTAAGAATTCGATATATAAATCTTGGAAGAGCTTAGGATGTTGATGATTATCATGACACAGTTGTCGAGAGATTTCATGAAGATGTAATCGGTCGGCGATGACATCAAGTCAACGGAATGATGAAGCAAAAAATTATTGGAACCACGAGTACGACACAAACTTGAAATCAAGCTTGTTGTTCAAGGCGAAATGATATGACGAGGAAAATCGACGTAAGCTTAGCTCATCGTCGAAAGTAGTGCTCCGGGATAAAGACCAGGTAGCACAGTTAAAATCATCATGACAATGGTATGGCCAAACAAGCTAGGAATGACGTGATCAGGTACAAACTCATATGTAAAGAAGATTACTAAGAGTTGTTGAACCGTAGTGCAGGCTTGGTTCGGTTATCAGTGTCTTTGAGTGTTTAATAACTCAGAGCCTGTGAAAAATTGGAATCGGTGAGAATGTAGTACTTGATGAAGAACTCATAAGTTATGCAGTTCCATGATAATCTTGAGATAATAGGGGGGTAATACTCGATGACAGGTCAAAGTAGAGGTTGGACTAGGGTATTGCTCTGCAGAAGAGAAGTGCTCAAACTTGCACGAGAAATGGAATCAAGGAGAAACATGGTCGGAACCACGTCCACAAATACAAGATGAACTTATAACAAGCGGATAATTAATTTAAGGGAAGCTTCCATGATAAGGTATACATCGTGTCCATGGGCATGAACACAGGGTTCAAGGTCGACTCCCACTTGTTCAACGCATAACCTTTCATTCACCTCTCGTATTTCTAAAAGGACATTAGTTGTTGAAAATTTTACCTGGTGCAATACCAGATAAGTATGACCCGTGAAATCTTTCGGGTTCATACGGATTAGGAAAGGCGTAGGTTCAACCCATTAGGGCATCTTAGGAACATATACCACAAACTTCGGAGTAATAACACAAGCTCGAAAGTAGAGTATGGTTGGTCAATCAAAGGATAGGATTTACCCATGGAAAAAGAACTTCCAAAGTGATTGAATATGAAGGACGCTATCGGATAAAATCCAACAAAGGATCCAGTGGTCCTCAAGGGATCTGATGTGAGCATCGGTACTCAACCAGAGGAAGAAACAATGCAAGGAGATCAGACTTTAGAAACAACTGACTAATTCAAGGCTCAAATGCAAAGGAATTATTAATTCCATGACAAGGGATCAGAAGCAATGCTCTGATCAGGGATGGATAAGTTGAATAGACTTAGGGGTACAATCGATGGCAATTTGATTGGTCGAAATCCAGCTCATGCTTAAAATGACGTCTGAGACGAAAGGATGAATTCTAGGACCTGATTGAGGATTGCGAGCATTCACAACATATTGAATCAATGGACTCAAAATGATAGTGACAAATGCTGCCAATAAGATTACTATACTTATGGGATTAACCATAATGCAAGCAAGCATTAATTTCAAGAGCAATAAGATGCTAAGGATTTTCGGAAGATCAATAGTATTTTGAAGACCTTAGTGAAACACATAATCAACTGGGGATGGGCGGCTACTTGATAAGTGCGAGAAAGTATTCGTAGGGGTCTTCAGGTTGCAAAGGACTGCAAGGGCAGTGGCACAAAATATTCTCAGAACAATAGAGAGGATTTCAGGGTATCTTGTAATAACAAGATCAATAGGGGATGGTTATATGAATGGCAAGTGTACATCGCTATCCATAGGGGTCTATCGATGGAAGGGAATTGCAAAAGTGATGGCACAAAGTCGCAAGAGAACATCGTAGAGTATCTTCAGAACCTTCTGGTGTAGCAGGTGATCATCTGTAATAAGGGGCTCTCCAGGTGGATGTGATCACGAGATCCTAATGTTAGAGTTAGTAAAACCATTTTAACCTGAGTAGAACAGAGTTCAGAGTCCCAGAGTAAGGATCGAGGAGTAAAAGATCCTAATACCACCCAAATGGCGATGTGGGCCCGTAAGACACACATCCATGTTAGTAAAAAGTTTTGTAATGTCTAGACTCGACTTTGGCCAAGGAGTGTGGAAGGGGGATTCCTACATGCAGTCGGCTCTGATACCAACTTGTGACGCCCCCGATTCAATCATACACTAATCATACACGCAAATGTGTACGATCAAGATCAGGGACTCACGGGAAGATATCACAACACAACTCTACAAATAAAAATAAGCCATACAAGCATCATATTACAAGCCAGGGGCCCCGAGGGCTCGAATACAAGAGCTCGATCATATACGAGTCAGCGGAAGCAACAAAATCTGAGTACAGACATAAGTAAAGAAGTTTGCCTTAAGAACGCTAGCACAAACTGGGATGCAGATCGAAAGAGGCGCAGGCCTCCTACCTGGGATCCTCCTAAACTACTCCCGGTCATCGCCAGCGGCCTGCACGTAGTAGTAGGCACCTCCCGAGTAGTAGCAGTAGTCATCGACAGTGGCGTTTGGCTCCTGGACTCCAACGTCTGGTCACAGCAATCGGGTATAGGAAGGGGGAAAAGGGGGAGCAAAGCAACCGTGAGTACTCATCCAAATTACTCGCAAGCAAGGAGCTACTACATATGTATGCATTGGTATCAAATGGAAAAGGGGTATCATATGTGGACTGAACTGCAGAATGCCGGAATAAGAGGGGGATAGCTAGTCCTGTCAAAGACTACGCTTCTGGTAAACTCCATCTTGCAGCAGAAGAAGAGAGTAGAAGGTAAGTTCACCAAGTAACTTCGCATAGCATAATCCTAACCGATGATCCTCCCCTCGTCGCCCTGTGAGAGAGCAATCACCGATTGTATCTGGCACTTGGAAGGGTGTGTTTTATCAAGTATCCGGTTCTAGTTGTCATAACACTACTAGAGAAAAGCTTACCAGTAGCGCTGGTTTTTGTGCTACCAGTAGCGCGGGCACCAGCGCTACTGCTACGACGCTACAACTATTTTGTAGCAGTAGCACGTTTTTAGGCCAGCGCTACTGGTAAGTTCAAGTACTAGTAGCACGTTTTTATGCCAGCGCTACTGCTACCATTTATGTTTTTTAGCATTTTAGCACTGTACATGTTTAAACAGATATATCTTTTATACAATAACAACTCATCATGAACTAGTCTGTTTAAATAGCATATTCATTACCACTTGTCATCACCACCAAACAATGTGCGTCAATGAGACATCATATAACAAGTTGGTCACTAGTCATAATCATAACTCCTCCTCATAATCATCAACTCTAACACATTGTAGCACATAATAACACATTCTAGCTACGACCTCCTCTCATAGGACCTACTCTACCCTCTCTTAGGTAAAATATCTTAAAACAAGATAGGCATTGACTCTCCATTAAGAAAAATTGACTCTCCATAATAAAGAACGGAGATCATCCTATCTCCAAGTCTTGGCCTACGCACAATGTTGCTTCCAAGTAGCTCTCTACGATGGTTCAAACATTTTTTGAAATCATTTATTATCATGGCTTCCTCGCTTATAGAAATCCGGTATGGACAGGAGTGATGTGGATACTATGGCTGACCTGGTCGTGGTGGCCGTAAGCTCATAACACTAACACGACCTCTCGGCAACATCAGATGAGGCACACAATCCATTGGGATTTTCTGTTCAAAAACATAGTAATAACCTTGTAGTTAGCAATGCAGTTTAGTTTTAGAAGAATTTATGCAAAAGATGCACGGATGTCGTAATAGTAGAAAATCTTACCATGATATCTCCATTGATGTTACCGTAGTTCAACACGTGCACTAGTGGCATGTATTGACCATAACATGGAGGAGTTTGATAATAGCTATTGTAATTCTCAAGATTAGTAAAAAATGCGATAAGACCATCTTGCTCCTTATAAGTTAATTGTGCTTCATCATTGTAGTAGTAGGTTCTGTCTACCATTTTCCGTACATTTTTTGAAGAATGAAAATAAGCTGTCAATGGAAATAAGCTGTCAAATATTTTGAAATAAACAATATAAATTACTTAGTAAATATGTTTAAGAAACTCACACAGCGGTAGAACTGGAAGCGTGTCAACAAGGACCCAAATGGTCATATCATTTTCATCGATGTCAGGATCACCAAGACCGAAGGTGAGAAGCATACCCTCATGAAAATCAAATGACTTGCAAAGGGCTTCCCAATTCAGGCAACCAAAATTGGATGAGTTCACAGAATTGTATAGATTTACAGCAAAATCATAACCATGATGGGTCCTTAGTTGAATTATTTGTGTCTCTATTCTTTCATGATCTTCAAAACCCATCTTCTCCAAGACATAGCGTCTTGTATGGCATGGGATAAGTTGTCAAATTGTAAAATATGGAAATTACACGTTGAAGAAGCAGAGAAGTCGTGCAAAAAATAACAAAAAACACTTGTCGTTGCATACCATTTCAACATCGAAGGTCTCTTGGAGCTTGATGTTGAAGCGCCTACCTTCTACCAGGTGAGGCATGTCGCACAGACCGCGCTCATCTTTGCAGTACTCGCACATAGCAAATTCCCTTTCGTCATGAGACATTTCCTAATAGGTAATTAATAATCCATCATCGAATACATATATAGTAGTTTGTAGCAAAGATCATCATATAACAACTAAAACACCTAAAATGTGTAGTTTGTAGTAGTTTGTAGCAAAGATCATCATATAATCCATCATGAATACATATATAGTAGTTTGTAGCACAAACCGCGCTCATCTTTTGCATTCAATAAGCAAATAACTAATAGGCAATTAATAATCCATCATCGAATACATATATAGTAGTTTGTAGCAAAGATCATCATATAATATCACTAATACATCTCGAATAATAGATCTAGGTTCAGTGGGCCACGGTGGACACCCAAAGAGAAGGAACCATCACCGGATCATAGCTCCGGTGAGATCCCCAAAGAATCTGCCAGGTATTGGAGAACCGGCCGTTCACCAATGCAACCAAGTAGTGCTGGACGTGCGCGTTATCCTCCGTGACACGGTGCTGTACCACCTACGCGGGGGACTCAAGCCTCTCCACCGATGCAGGCCCACGTGACCACCACCAATGAAGCTCCGGGTCGACGACGGGATGGCTACTCACTAAGCTGCGCTCACTAGAAGGTAGCGCAACCCAGTACCAGCCCAGCGGAGCCCAGTCCCGGACATGGCCCCTCGGCTCAACCTGGAGTCCTTCGCCGAGTTGACGACGAGGATGCGGGATAGGCATCGTCGACGTCGAGAACAAAATGCTTAATTATGAAAACAAAATTAATACACTTAGCAAAATTTGGCATGACCTTTGCTAAAAACAGGACATATCGAGCGCCTGAAATTTGCCAGAATGTAAACAAATCGACATCTCTGGCAAAACATAGGCCACTCGGAAAAATATGACATGTCCAAAATGTGACATGTTCAAAATATGACATGTCCACTGCAATTTTGCATATAACAAGAAAAATTGCTTTAACTAAAAAAATAACAACAATTGCTTTAACTAAAAAATACCTAGAATTCTGTTAACTACACCTAAGACAACTAAAACACCTAAAATTCTGTTAACTACACCTAAAACAACTAAAACACCTAACATTTTTTAAATACACTTAAAACACCTAAATTCTATTAACTACACCTAATTAAAAACCTAGCTAAATTTCTGTCCTAACTTTAAAACCTAGCTAAATTTAAAAACCTAGGGTTCATACGAATTAACTAGGGTTCATACCAAATCTGTCCTAGCTAAGGTTCGATCATAACTTACATTATTCTAATAACCTACATTTTTCAACTACATAGGATTTAAAATAACTACTCTAATAACTATAACTAGGGAGGGAGGAGTACCTCTCGGTGAAGGAGGGCCGGCGCGGGGGCCGAGGCGGAGGGCGGAGGAGGAGGCCGACGCGGGGGAGCTGGGCGGCCAGCGGGGAGGAGGGTCGGCGCTGGCGAGGGCGGCCGACGCAGGGAGGAGGGCCGGCGCGGGGGACGGCAGCGTGCGGGGGTCAACAGCGGCACACGGGGGATCGAGGGAGGAGTGTGGAGTGTGAGTGAGAGTGATGAGGCCGGGTCGGGGGGCGCGCGGGAGGAGGTAGTGGGCTTAACAGCAGCGCAGGCAATAGGTAAGCGCTACTGCTAAGCCCACTAGCTGTAGCGCGGGCGCAAATCACACGCTACAGCTAAGTGGCCTGCCCTTTGGCCCTGGCGGCCCGCTAAACAGCAGCGCGGCCCGCGCCAACCAGTGTTGCTGCTATGCAGTAGCAGTAGCGCCTGTTTTGGCCGGCGCTACTGGTAAATACCAGTAGCATGGGTGCCCAAACAGGCGCTACTACTAAAATTCTATGTATAAGCATTTTCCTATTAGTGTAAGGTCAAGGTACAACTCCAAGTTGTCCTGTTACCGAAGATCACGGCTATTCGAATAGATTAACTTCCCTGCAGGGGTGCACCACATTTCCCAACACGCTCGATCTCCTTTGGCCGGACACACTTTCCTGGGTCATGCCCGGCCTGGGAAGATCAACAGGTCGCAGCCCTACCTAGGCACAACAGAGAGGTCAGCACGCCAGTCTAAATCCTATGGCGCAGGGGTCTGGACCCATCGCCCATTGCACACCTGCATGTTGCGAACGCGATCTGTGAGCAGACCTAGCCTCCCTTATACAAGAGCAGGCGTTCCAGTCCAACCCGGCGCGCGCCGCTCAGTCGCTGATGTCACGAAGGCTTCGGCTAATACCACGACGTTGAGTGCCCATAACTGTTCCCGCGTAGTTGGTCAGTGCGTATAGGCCAGTAGCCAAACTCAGATCAAATACCCAGATCTCGTTAAGCATGTTATTTTGAAGTAACCGCGAACACCAACAAAGGCTAGGCCCACCTCTCACCTAGGTGGTCTCCACCTGCCGTGTCGCTCTGCCTCAAAGTAACAGTCGAGGGCCGTCGGGAACCCAGGCGCACCACTACCTGGGTGGAACCACCTGCCCCTTCAGCCCCCAACATCGGAATCACTTGCGGGTACTCAACGAGCCGACCCAACTTTAGTCACCACCTGTATAGTATGTATATATGTATGTATATACCCGTGATCACCTCGCGAGTGATCACAGCCCGATAGTATAGCATGGCAGACGGACTAGAATGTAGGTCCACTGATGTAGTACTAGCAACCTATACTAAGTATGTAGGATTGCAGGTAAGGTATCAACAGTTGTAGCAACAATGACATGCTATGCATCAGAATAGGATTAACGGAAAGCAGTAATATGCTACACTACTCTAATGCAAGCAGTAGAAAGAGAGTAGGCGATATATTGTGATCAAGGGGGGGGGGCTTGCCTGGTTGCTCTGGCAAGAGAGAGGGGTCGTCAACACCGTAGTCATATTGGGTAGCAGCGGTGTCGGTCTCGGTGTCTAGCGAGAGAAGAGGGGGAAGAAACAATAAATATTAATCAAACATAAGCGTGACGATGCATGACATGTCAATGTGCGGTGCTAGGTGTGCCCTAATGCGGTATGAGGTGATACCGGTGAAGGGGGAAAACATCCAGGAAAATATCCCCGGTGTTTCGCGTTTTTGGACAGATGAATCGGAGGGGGAAAGTTGTGTGTTCGCTATGCTAGGGATGCGTGGCGGACGAACGGGCTGCGTATCCTGATTCGTCTCGTCGTTCTGAGCAACTTTTATGTACAAAGTTTTTCTAATCGAGCTACGGTTTATTTTATATTAATTTTAAAAGATTTAAATCATTTTTAGGATTTATTTAATTATTTAAATTCAACATTATCCAGAACAGTGCATGCTGGCGTCAGCAGTCAACAGAGGTGTTGACTGGGTCGCTGACGTGTCGGTCCCGCATGTCATTGACTGTTTAGCCTAATTAGGGTTTAACTAATCTAATTATTGTTTAAATAAACTAAATAGTTAATTAGATTAATTAAACATGATTAATTAATTTATTTATTTATTTATTTTTATTCTTCTTTTTTTAAAATGTTCTTAGGGGTAGGCCCCACATGTCATTGGGCCAGAGGCCTAGAGGGCACAAGCGGGTTACGGGCGCTAGTGCGTGAATGGGAGCGAGCGCCTGACAGGGGCGAGCCCGGGCGGGGCGTCGCCCGAGCGGGAGCGCCAGTGAGCTGGGCGGCTGCAGCGCGAGCAGGGTTGGACAGAGGACGACGAGGGAGGGGCGGTTGGGGCGCGACCGCCGGTGCAAGCAGCGGGCGGAGGTGGCGGCGACGACAAGGATGGCGGCTCACCGGTCGAGCGAGGAGCGGGATGCGGCGGAGCAGAGGCGAGCGAGGTCAGGGCGGTGTCGGACGCGATGATCGGCTTGCGTGGGCATAGCAGGCTCGACGGCGGAGGCGGTGCACGGGGAAGGGTAGAGCGGGCCGCAGCGGTGGGCGATGCAGTGGCAGGGCATCGGCCGCGAGGTGGAGCGCGAGGCGGGCGGCGACGGATCGGCCAGGCGGTGGAGGCAGCAGGGGAGGCTGTAGCGGCGTGGGCCACGGCAAGCGCGAGCAGGGCAGCGTGCAGCGAGGTAGGCAGGTGCCGGAGCCCACGGCGAGGCACGGGACCGAATTCGTCGGCGCGCGGCGGACGACGATGGCGACAGAGAATGAGGGGAGAGGAGGCCGGTGGCCTCACTAGCATTGTAGGTGATCGGGCGACGAGGCTTATTGGAGCCGTTGACGAGGAAGACGGGGACGGTCCGTAGATGATGGGCGGCACCGGCGACGGCGAACGATGTCGAGCGATGGGGGCACCGGCTGCCATCGGGGCAGAGGCGAGGGCCATCGCGGCAGTGACGGCGAGGCGGGGTCAGGGGCGATGTGAAACGCCTGGATCCAGTAGAGAGAGGGGGAGGAGTGGAGGAAGGAGAGGCGTCCGGTGAGGGGGGGTTTCTTTGGGCGGCGGACGGCGTTCGACGATGCCGAGGCAACTGCCCCGATCCAGATCCGATCAGGGGAGAGAGGGGCAACAGAAAAGTGGGGGAGTGGGGTTGGTTGCTAGGGTTCCTGGGAAGTGGGGGGTAGGTGTAGTGGGGGGCGGCTGGGCCGGCCCGCTGGGCCGGTGGCCCAGTGGGAGGGGGGTCTGCTTTCTTTTTTACTTACTTTTATTGTTTTGTTTTTGTTTTACTTTTCATGTTTACTGTTTTATTTTATTTCTATTTATTTTATTTTTGTAAAATATATAATTTGTTCCTAAAATAGTGCTACTACTTATGCTAATGCCACCATAACTTGGGATCCCAAATAAATTAGTTTAATATTTTATATATTACAAAAAGCATTTGATTATTGGTTATAGCTACTAATTTAATTAGTTTAGTGCATTTAAACATTTTATAAAAACTTGTTTTCTCCACCACTATATCTTGTGAGTTATTTGTCAGAATAAGAACATTTTAGTTTTAACCTTTTGAAAACTTTTGTTGTTTGCTGAATTTTTAAATTTGAATTTAAATCGGTTTTTGAACTAACACGAGATTAGCAACACAAATCGAGGTGATATGGCATCATTAACAGGGAATTACAGTAGCTTAAATATCCGGGCGTCACACTCTTTGTCCTATAACAGCACGTACAACATAATTGTTAGCATCACACATAATTTCAAAGGGTAAATTCCAATCAGGTGGCTGAACAATAGGTATAGAAATCAAGGCTTTCTTAAGTAGTTCAAATGCTTCTACACAATCATCATCAAAGACAAAAGGAACATCTTTTTGTAAGAGATTGGTCAGAGGCCTAGAAAATTTAGATAATTCTTTAATGAACCTCCTGTAAAAACCGGCATGACCAAGGAAACTTCTTATACCTTTGATGTCCTTAGGACACGGCATCTTTTCAATAGCATCAACTTTAGCTTTATCAACTTTAATACCTCTTTCAGAAACTTTATGCCCTAAGACAATACCTTCATTAACCATAAAGTGGCACTTCTCCCAATTCAAGACAAGATTAGTTTCTTCACATCTCTGCAAAACTCGATCAAGGTTGCTTAAGCAATCATCAAAGGAAGTTCCATAAACGGAGAAATCATCCATGAAAACCTCAACAATCTTTTCACAAAAGTCAGAGAATATAGCAGCCATACATCTTTGCAAAGTAGCAGGTGCATTACATAAACCAAAAGGCATACGTCTATAAGCAAAGGTACCAAAAGGGCAAGGAAAAGTGGTCTTTCCCCATCCTCTTTTGACACAGGTATTTGAGAGAAACCAGAATAACCAACTAGAAAGCAAAAAATGTGAATGTTTAGATAATCTTTCTAACATTTGATCGATAAAAGGTAAAGGGTAATGATCTTTCTTAGTAGCTTTATTTAATTTGTGGAAATCAATTACCATTCTATAACCTGTAACAATTCTTTGTGGGATCAATTCATCTTTATCATTAGGAAAATAGTAATACCTCCCTTCTTAGGGACACAATGGACATGACTTACCCACTGACTATCAGCAACAGGATAAATTATACCTACCTCCAGAAGCTTTAGTATTTCTTTTCTTACCACTTCTTTCATCTTAGGGTTTAACCGTCGTTGGTGCTCAACAACCGGTTTCGCGTCTTTCTCCAATTTTATTTTGTGCTGGCATAGAGTGGGACTAATGCCCTTAAGATCATCAAGAGTATATCCAATAGCAGCACGGTGCTTCTTCAGAGTTTTCAATAATGTCTCTTCTTCTTGCTCTCTGAAAGGTTAGCACTAATAATAACAGGATATATCTTCTTTTCATCAAGATAAGCATATTTAAGAGTATCAGGTAATGGTTTATGCTCAAACACGGGATCTCCCTTGGGTGTAGGAGGATCCCATAGAATTTCAATAGGCAAGTTGTGTTTCAAAATAGGTCCCTTTTTAAAGAATACTTCATCTATTTCCCTTCTTTCATTCATAAACATATCATTTTCATGGTCTAGCAAATATTGTTCTAAAGGATCATTAGGAGGTACCGCAATAGAAGCAAGACCAATAATTTCATATTTACTAGGCAATTCTTTATCATGGGGTTGTCTACGAAATTTAGCAAAATTAAATTCATGAGACATATCCCCTAAACCAACAGAAACAATATCCTTTTTGCAGTCTATCTTAGCTTTAAACGTATTTAAGAAGGGTCTACCAAATATAATGGGACAAAAATCATCTTGTGGAGAACCAAGAACAAGAAAATCAGTAGGATGTTTAACTGTCCCACACAAGACTTCAACATCTCTAACAATCCCAACAAGTGAAATAGTATCTCAATTGGCAAGCTTGATTTTAACATCTATCTCTTATATCTCAGCAGGTGCAATATCATGCATTATTTCTTTGTATAAGGAATGAGGTATTGCACTTGCACTAGCACCCATATCACATAAGCCATGATAGCAATGATCTCCTATTTTAACAGAAACAACAAGCATGCCTACAACAGGTCTATGTTTATCTTTAGTATCAGGTTTAGCAATTCTAGCAGCTTCATCACAAAAGTAAATAGCATGCCCATCAATATTATCAACCAAGAGATCTGTAACCATAGCAATACTAGGTTCAACTTTAATTTTCTCATGGGGTGTAGGTGTTCTATCATTACTCTTACGAACCACAGTTGAAGCTTTAGCATGATCTTTTATTCTAACAGAGAAAGGTGATTTCTCAATATAAGCGATAGGAACAATAGGATCAACATTATAAGTGATAGTCTTTTCTTCAAATTTAATAGGTTCAAGTACTTTTACTTCAAGGGGTGGATGATATTTAAACCACCTCTCCTTAGGGAGATCAACATGAGTAGCAAATGATTCACAGAAAGAAGCTACTATCTCAGAGTCAAGTCCATATTTAGTGCTAAATTCATGAAAAACATCGGTATCTATAAAAGATTTAACACAATCAAGCTTATGTGTTATACCTGACTCCTTACCTTCGTCGAGTTCCCAATCTTCAGATTTGCATTTAATTCATTCCATTAAATCCCATTTGAATTCAATAGTCTTCATCATAAGGAACCAGTACAAGAAGTATCGAGCATGGATCAATTATTGAGAGAAAGCCGAGCATAAAAATTTTGAATAATAATTTCTCTTGAGAGCTAATGATTGGGGCATGAATATAACATTGACTTAAGCCTCCCCCAAGCTTGAGCGATGCTTTCTCCTTCGCGAGGCCAAAAATTATATATGTAATTATGATCACGATGAAGCAGATGCATAGGATAAAACTTCTGATGAAATTCCAATTTCAATCGGTTGTAGTTCCATGACCCAATATCATCACATAGACTAAACCATGTCAATGCCTTTCCCTTCAAAGATAAAGGGAATACCTTATTCTTGATAACATCCTCGGGCATACCTGCAAGCTTAAATAATCCACAAGCTTCATCCACAAAGATTAGGTGTAAATCGGGATGCAATGTTCCATCTCCTGTAAAAGGATTAGCCAGAAATTTCTCTAATATACCCGAAGGAATTTCAAAGTAAACATTTTCAATAGGTTCAGTAGGTTGAGGAGCAACTCTTTGCTCTACTGGTCAGGGTGAAGATACCCCGAACAAGCCCCTCAAAAGATTACTTTCCATAGTAACAAGTGACAGTAAATTTCATCACACAATATAAATCTTTCCTTACCAAATTCCACTTACCAAAGGCACTTCACTCCCCGGCAACGGCGCCAGAAAAGAGTCTTGATGACCCACAAGTATAGGGGATCTATCATAGTCCTTTTGGTAAGTCAGAGTGTCGAACCCAACGAGGAGCAACAGGAAATGACAAGTGGTTTTCAGTAAGGTATTCTGTGCAAGCACTGAAATTATCGGTAACAGATAGTTTTATGATAAGGTAATTTGCAATGGGTAACAAGTAATACAAGTAAATAAGGTGCAGCAAGGTGGCCCAATCCTTTTTGTAGAAAAGGACAAGCCTGAACAAACTCTTATATAATGGAAAGCGCTCCCGAGGACACATGGGAATATCGTCAAGCTAGTTTTCATCACGCTCATATGATTCACATTCATTACTTTGATAATTTGATATGTGTGTGGACCGGTGCTTGGGTACTGCCCTTACTTGGACAAGCATCCCACTTATGATTAACCCCTCTTGCAAGCATCCACAACTACAAAATAAGTATTAAGGTAAACCTAACCATAGCATGAAACAGATGGATCCAAATCAGCCCCTTATGAAGCAACACATAAACTAGGGTTTAAGCTTCTGTCACTCTAGCAACCCATCATCTACTTATTACTTCCCAATGCCTTCCTCTAGGCCCAAACAATGGTAAAGTGTCATGTAGTCGACGTTCACATGACACCACTAGAGGACAGACAACATACATCTCATCAAAATATCAAACGAATACCAAATTCACACAACTACTTATAGCAAGACTTCTCCCATGTCCTCAGGAACAAACGTAACTACTCACAAATCATATTCATGTTCATAATTAGAGGGGTTTTAATTTGCATAAAGGATCTGAACATATAATCTTCCATCGAATAAACCAACTAGCATCAACTACAAGGAGTAATCAACACTACTAGCAACCCACATGTACCAATCTGAGGTTTTGAGACAAAGATTGGATACAAGAGATAAACTGGTTTGAGATGAGATGGTGCTGGTGAAGATGTTGATGGAGATTGACCCTCGCCCGATGAGAGGATCGATGGTGATGATGATGATGATGGTTTCCCCCTCCAGGAGGGATGTTTCCCCGGCAGAACAGCTCTACCGGAGCCCTATATTGGTTCCGCCAAGGTTCCGCCGCGTGGCGGCGGAGTTTCGTCCCGAAAGCTTGCTTATGAGTTTTTTTCCAGGGCAAAAGACTTCATATAGCAAAAGATGGGCACCGGAGGACTGTCAGGGGGCCCACGAGGCAGGGGGCGTGCCTAGGGGGTAGGGCGTGCCCCCCACCCGTGTGGACGGTGGGTGGTGCCCCTCTGGTACTTTCTTTGACCAATATTTTTTTATATATTCTGAACCTGACTTCTGTGGAATTTCAGGACTTTTGGAGTTATGTAGAATAGGTCTCTAATATTTACTCCTCTTCCAGCCCAAAATTCCAGCTGCCGGCATTCTCCCTCTTCGTGTAAACCTTGTAGAATAAGAGAGAATAGGCATAAGTATTGTGACATAATGTGTAATAACATCCCATAATGCAATAAATATAGATATAAAAGCATGATGCAAAATGGACGTATCATTACTCCCAACCTGAAATGGACTAGGACGATTTATTTTGGACCCCTTAATAAAAAGTGGACACCATCCGCACGTCGGACGTGCACGTGTACAACCACCTGGATCCCATGGACATCATCTGGACAAAAAGAGTGCATGTGTATGGCCACCTGGAAGTGGTCGCAAGAGCGACTGTAGCGACCAGACCTCAAACGGTCCAATCTCTGTGCTCAGGTGTCATCCTTGGATCAGTAATGCTGACACCACACAGTACTTGAATGATTTATAACAGAGTAGAAATCACACATTTATTACATTGAGTGCCTCAAAAGAGAGCTTATTGCAATAAATATGGCTTAAGGCCATCTAATAACGATAACAGCGGAAGGCTTGGAAGATAAGTGAGTCCATCAACTCCAACGACATCACTGAGTATAGAACCGCGACCTAAAGGCACCTCAATCGTGGTCTAAAAAGTCTGCAACATTAACGTTGCAGCCCGAAACGGGTCAGCGCATGGAATATGCTGGCAATGTAACACATAGAGAGTAAAGAAAGAATAAAGCTATACTATATGCATATTTGGCTGGTGGAAAGCTCTATGGTTACAATTTTTCTGTAAAGCCATTTTTTCCCTACTACAAAGGAATAAATTTTATTTAACTATCATGGTAGTTGTTAAACATTGAGAATGGTTGACAGCATTCTCAATCCCAATTAAGCATCATCATTAAACAAAACCCAACAAATTAATTTTAGAGTAACATGATGAGATTCACATGATAATCCAAGTACTAGATACTAAAGATGTCCATAACCGGGGACACGGCTAACCATGATTAGTTTATACACTCTGCAGAGGTTTGCGCACTTTTCCCCACAAGACTCGATCTCCTTCGTTGGGATTCTCGCACTACATGGTGTTTGAGAAATGGATGACCGAGACATAGTCTTTCAGAAGCGCTAGCACCTTACGATCGGGTAGACCATTACACCTACTTTCCCCTACATCTGCTAGTATACCACTGTAAGAGGTCGCACAACCTACTCAACTATGCTAGAGCCCATAGTAGCTTGTGGTTGCACACGGAAGTTTCTAGCATGAACAATCTCATGATCCCTTTGAGCCTGGGTGGCGGTCCAAAAGAAAATAGGCCATCGCTGGAATACCCAAGTGCCTCAATCCACCCAGATGTGTGTTTAGGTTGCCACCTTAAATCAACCATTAATTAACAATCTCACATCTGTCATGGATACACTCACCCAATCCACGTCTACTAGCATAGCATGGCAATAAGCAAACGTAGAAGTAACTCCCAAAGGTTCGATAATAACAGGTAATAGGTTCTACCTCAACTACTACTTCCCAACCCACAATTTAATTTGATCCTAATCATGCAATGTGTGGGGATTGATCTAATGCAATAAAACTGGGTAGTATGAGGTATGATCAAAGTGTTACTTGCCTTGCTGATGATCCGCAAAACCTAGCGATTCGACGTAGCAAGCGGTGCACTCCGGGTACTCTATCGCAAACAAACAAGCATACAATAAGTACTCAACTAATGCACATGTAAAACTCAAATAAGAGATCTAACCAGAAAGTTCAACTTAAGAACTCTGATTGGCAAAAAGAATCAAATCGAACGAAGCAACGAAAGTCAAACGGCAAAAGAAACAGGCCTCATTTACTATTCTGGATCTAGGGCAATTTTTACAGTGGCAAAAACTTGTTTAAGTTTGTTAAATGGAAAGAGGGTTTCGAGACGAAACTCCAGGCGCTTGAATCGCCTGATTCCGATAGACGAGCGAAAAGTTAGACTAAAATGAAAATCAGATCAGGAATCGCGATCAGAAAAAAAACGATGAACGTTCATTAAAACGAACGAACGGGCGAACACTCGCTAATTAAATAAACCAGAAAAACCGATCAATTTAAAAAAACGAAACTAAAAAAACCGAACAAAACCGACAGAAAACCGATCGGTTTTCTAAAAAAAACTGGCGGCGAGAAAAGCTACCTCCGGCGGCGGGCAGCGAGGCGGCGGCGCGGGCGGCGTCGAGCGGCAGCGGCGGAGGCGCGGCGGCGGCGGCCTAGGGTTAGCGTTTCGGGGCGCGGCACAGCTAGGCTGGCCTCGGGCCTCGGCGGTGCTATATAAAGGGCCCGGCCAGGCGGAGTCCTGGCCGGTTACGGCCCAGAGTCAGTTCGGACTTTTTTTTAAATAATTACGCTCAGAAAAAAGCAAAAGGAATACTAAATGGACTCCAAAAATCCCGAAATAAATTTTTCCCGACTTCTAAAATCAAGCCGCAAAGGATGAACATTTATTTGGGGCCTAAATGCAATTTTGAAAAGCGCGCATTTTTCCTAAATTCAAATAAAATACAAATAAAACCAAAATAAAATCTTATTTGATTTTTTTATTAAATCCTCAATATTTCTTTATTTGGGAAAGTCATTTTATTCCCTCTATCATATTTTTTTGTAATAGAAATAATTGAAGATAAAATAAAATAAATCAAATGATCCTATTTTCAAAATTTGAGAAAACTCAAATATGAAAATAACGAAATCCCCAACTCTCTCTGAGGGTCCTTGAGTTGCGTAGAATTTTCTAGGATCAACCAAAATGCAATAAAATATGATATGCAATGATGATCTAGTGTATAACATTCCAAATTGAAAATTTGGGATGTTACAAACCTACCCCCTTAAGATGAATATCGCCCTCGAGATTCGGTTGGCTAGAAAATAGGTGAGGGTGGTCCTTCAGCATTTCTTCCTCTCGCTCCCAGGTGGCTTCATCCTCCGTGTGGTGGCTCCACTAAACTTTGCAAAACTTGATAACCTTGCTGCGGGTGACTCGACTGGCATACTCTAGAATCTTAACTGGTTTCTCCTCATAGATCAAATCATTGTCCAACTGAATCGCTTCCAGCGGCACTGTATCTCTTAGCGGTATATCAGCTATCTCTGTGTGGCACTTCTTCAACTGGGAAATGTGGAATATGTCGTGAACTCCTGACAATCCTTTGGGCAATTCCAACTTATAGGCTACTTCTCCCATACGCTCCAAAACTATGTATGGGCCCACAAAACATGGCGCTAACTTTCCCTTAACTCCAAAGCGCTTAACTCCTCGAAGTGGTGATACTCGAAGATAAACTCGGTCTCCGACTTCGTAAACTGTCTCCTTGTGTTTTGAATCTGCGTAGCTCTTCTGGCTGGACTGAGCTACCTTGAGCCTATCGCGAATCAATTTTACTTTCTGTTCGGACTCCTTTATCAGATCCGGTCCAAACAACTGGCGGTCTCCAACTTCATCCCAAGACAATGGGGTCCTGCACCTCCTCCCGTACAAGGCTTCGAAAGGGGCCATCTTCAAACTGGATTGATAACTGTTGTTGTAAGAGAACTCTGCATATGGCAAATTCTCGTCCCAACTAGATCCATAATCTAGGGCATAAGCTCTCAGCATATCCTCCAAAATCTGGTTGACTCTCTCGGTCTGTCCATCTGTCTGCGGATGGAAAGATGTACTAAACTCTAGTCTGGTACCTAAGTGTAACGCCCCGGACACACCCGCCGGTGGTCGTTACTCCTGGCGGGATCTAGACTGGCCCCACAGATCAATACTAGTCTTTTCTGCGCACTTTGTCCTCACTCGTGCGCACCCGGGAGCAACTTCCCGGTCGGTCGCCCATCCTGACACTACTCCAAGATGAGCACGCTTAACTTTGGAGTTCTGTCCGAATGGGCTCCCAGAAAAGAAGGAATTCCTTATTGATATGAGTAGTCTATCATCCCTAATAAGCTAGGCCATCACACTAAGGTTTCATGCAACTGATTCCAGAACTTTGAGGTGAATTGGGTTCCTCTATCTGATACAATGCTCCTTGGAACTCCATGCAGACATACGATTCGGGTCATGTATATCTCTGCCACATTTGCACTGGTATAGGTAGTCTTCACTGGAATGAAATGAGCTACCTTTGTCAAACGATCGACTACAAGCCATATCGAGTCATAGCCTGAACGTGTTCTAGGCAATCCTGTAATAAAATCCATGCCTAACTTATCCCACTTCCATTCGGGTATCGGCAGTGGCTGTAGCAATCTTGCTGGCTTCTGATGCTCTGCCTTTACTCTCTGGCATACATCACAAACTACTACATACTCCGCAATATCCTTCTTCATTCCGGTCCACCAGAAAGTATCCTTCAAATCCAAATACATCTTGGTATTTCCTGGGTGAATCGAATATGGTGAATCATGGGCCTCTTGCAGAATTAACTTCCTGATCTCCGAATCATTAGGCACATAAACACGATCTTCAAACCATAAGGTATCGTGCTCATCCTCACGAAATCCCTTAGCTTTTCCTTTGCTCATTTTCTCCTTAATAGAAGCAATCTCTTTGTCGGTCTTCTGGGCTTCTCTGATCTTATCCATCAAAGTAGACTAAATCTCCAATGCTGCTACATAGCCTCTCAGAACTATCTCCAAACATAGCTCACGAAGATTCTCGGCTAACTCCCTTGGTAAATCTCCCGTCATTAAGGTGTTGACATGACTTTTACGACTCAACGCGTCAGCTACTACGTTAGCCTTTCCGGGGTGGTAATGCAATCTCATATCATAATCCTTGATGAGCTCCAACCATCTCCTTTGCCTGAGATTCAACTCCTTCTGCGTGAAAATATACTTCAAACTCTTGTGATCCGTGTACACCTCACAATGGTTTCTAATGAGAAAGTGTCTCCAGGTTTTCAATGCATGCACTACGGCTGCTAACTCCAAATCATGCGTAGCATAATTCAACTCATGAGGCTTAAGCTGTCATGAGGCATATGAAACAACTCTTCCTTCCTGCATAAGCACTGCTCCAAGTCCTCGACGTGAAGCGTCACAATACACCTCATAATCCTTGGTCTGATCTGGCAAAATCAACACAGGTGATGTAACCAAACGTTTCTTCAACTCCTGGAAACTAGCCTCACATTCCTCAGTCCATATGAACTTGGTATCTTTCTTCAACAACTCCGTCATAGGCTTCGCAATCTTTGAGAAATTCTCAATGAATCTCCGGTAGTATCCTGCAAGTCCAAGAAAACTCCGGATCTCTCCAACTGTTGTTGGTGCTTCCCAATTTTTCACAGTGTCAACCTTGGTGGGATCTACTACTATACCTTCTCTAGATATAACGTGTCCGAGAAATCCAACTTCCTTCAACCAAAACTTAGATTTGCTAAATTTGGCATATAATTAATGTTCTCTGAGTTTTCCAAGAACCATACGCAGATGCTCCTTATGCTCCTCTTCATTCTTTGAGTAAACCAGGATATCATCAATGAACACTACAACGAGCTTATCCAGAAACTCCATAAACACCTTGTTCATCATGTTCATAAAATATGCAGGTGCGTTAGTCAGACCAAATGACATAACGGTATACTCATACAGCCCATACCTGGTGGTAAAAGCCGTCTTAGGTATATCCTGTTCTCGAGTTTTCAACTGGTGGTATCCTGATCGCAGATCGATCTTGGAAAATACCTTAGCTCCTTGCAATCTATCAAACAGATCATTGATCATCGGTAGTGGGTACTTGTTCTTGATGGTTACTTCATTCAATCCTTGATAATCAACAACCATCCTTAATGATGCATCCTTCTTCTCCACTAGAAGTACTGGCGATCCGCAAGGTGAAGAACTTGGGCGAATATATCCTTTATCCAGTAACTCCTTAATCTACTTCTTAATCTCCACCAAATCCTTTGCGGGCATCCTATATGGTCTCTTTGATATTGGCCCGGTGCCTGGCAAAAGCTCAATCAAAAACTCAATATCTCTATCCGGTGGCATGCCTGGCAATTCTTCTGGAAATACATCCGGAAATCCTTCACCACTGGTACTTCCTCCTGCACAACTCCTGTTAAACAATTTACCTGATTCCTCATTGGCACATGTCAGGATACATACTTGATCCTTCTTCCTTCTGGGGTGGTGAGCAAAATTGACTTACTGGCGCAATCGATGTTTCCTCCATACATCGACAGCTAATCCATACCCAGAATTACATCCAAACCTTGTGATTCCAAAATGATTAAATCCGCGGGAAACACATGCCTACCTATACTCAATGGCACTTGAAAACATCCTTGGCTAGCCATATACTCCGCTCCTGGTGAGCTTACTAACATTGGTGTTCTAAGAACTTTGGTGGGCAGGTTATACTTATCCACGAATCCCCTTGATATGTATGAATGTGATGCACCAGTATTAAAAAGAATGAGTGCAGTAAATGACTTAACCAAAAACTTACCGATTACTGCATTCGGCTGCTCTTCAACCTCCTCCACGTTAACGTGGTTCACCAGTCCCCTATTGAAAGGGTTCGGCTTCTTTCCAGAGCTTCCATTGCCATTACCATTATGTGATTCAGGACTTGTAACGCCCTCGATGCGGCTATATCTCCTACGTATCGAAGCATGACTTAGAGGCATAACCGCATTGAAAGCAATGTCGCAAGTAAGGCAACCTTCACAACATCCCATGTAATATAGATAATAAAAAGGGAAGGTACATAGTTGGCTTACACTCGCCACGTCAAACAAAGTACATAAAGAGCATTACATCATCCAATCACTCATGGCCCGACTACGGTGCCAAAATAAAAGATCAACCCAACATGCGACATGGTCCCGATCGCCCCAATTGGGCACCACTACTGATCATCAGGGAAAGACACGTAGTAACGGCGTGAGTCCTCGTCGAACTCCCACTTGAGCTCAAGCGCGTCATCTGGAACGGAGTCATCAGGCCCTGCATCTGGTTTGGAAGTAATCTGTGAGCCACAGGGACTCAGCAATCTCGCACCCTCGCGATCAAGACTATTTAAGCTTATAGGTAAGGCAAGGTAATATGTGGAGCTGCAGCAAGCGACTAGCATATATGGTGGCTAACCTGTTCGCAAAAGAGAGCGAGAAGAGAAGGCAAAGCGCGAACGAAGAACTAGAGAACATCCTGCGACAAGCATTACTCCAACACCGTGTTCACTTCCCGGACTCCGCCGAGAAGAGACCATCACGGTAACGCACACAGTTGATTCATTTTAATTAAGTTAAGGTTCAAGTTATCTACAATCGGACATTAACAAATTCCCATCTGCCCATAACCGCGGGCACGGCTTTCGAAAGTTCAAATCCCTGCAAGGGAGTCCCAACTTAGCCCATGACAAGCTCTCATGGTCAACGAAGGATATACCTTCTCCCGAGACATTCCGATCAGACTCGGTATCTCGGTTCTACAAGACATTTCGACAAGTTAAAACAAATCCTGCAACACCGCCCGAATGTGCCGACAAATCCCGATAGGAGTTGCACATATCTCGTTCTCAGGGCACACTCAGATTGTCTAAGGTATGGGTAGGCCAGCCCAGAGTTGCCCCTGGTGGCCACCGGCAACTGACAGGTTGGACCAACACTCATAGGAGCCCTGGCCCGGGGGGTTTAAATAAGATGACCCTCGGGCTCCGGAAACCCAAGGGAAAAAGAGGCTAGGTGGCAAATGGTAAAACCAAGGTTGGGTATTGCTGGAAGAGTTTTATTCAAGGCGAACTATCAAGAGGTTCCCATTATCACCCAACCGCATAAGGAACGCAAAATCCGGGAACATAACATCGATATGACGGAAACTAGGGCGGCAAGAGTGGAACAAAACACTAGGCAAAAGGCCGAGCCTTCCACCCTTTACCAAATATATAGATGCTTTAAGATAACAGGATAATATAGTGATATCCCAACAAGTAAATAATGTTCCAACGAGGAACGATCTCCAATCTTCACCTGCAACTAGCAACGCTATAAGAGGGGCTGAGCAAAGCGGTAACATAGCCAATCAATGGTTTGCTAGGACATGGTGGGTTAGAGGTTTGACATGGCAATTTGGGAGGCATGATAAGCAAGTGGTAGGCATCATAGCATAGGCATAGCAAAAGAGCGAGCATCTAGCAAAGCAAAGATAGAAGTGATTTTTAGGGTATGATCATCTTGCCTACAAAGTTGTCAGAGTTGACTGGATCCTCGAAAGCAAACTCAACGGGCTCCTCGTTAGCGAACTCGTCTCCCGGCTCTACCCAAACAAGACAAACAAGCAAATGGAAACACAATCAACCACGTGCAAACTCAAACAACATGATGCAAACATGGTATGCTATGCGGGATGCGATATGTGATGCATATGCAAGATTTGGCAAGGAATAAATGAACCTGGCCTCAACTTGGTAATCCAAGTGTGCCACTGGAAAGGTGAGGTGATTTCGGTTGAAAACGATATAAAGAACACCGGAATCGGAGGCACGGTTTGGAAATGGCAAGCAATTCAAATATGGCAACGGTCTGCGATAAACAGCAAGTAGCCATCTAAATGCATCAAGATAATTAAGCTAAAGCACTCAAACATGGCAACAAAATACATGGCAGGGATCCACTCATAAAGCTTAACAAAAGATGAACACTGAGCTACGGCCAATTCATCAATTAACAGGTTCAAACAAGCATGGCAAAAGTGCAATTGGTAAACAGGTTTCAGACTTAGGGAAATTAACACTTGTCTGGAATTTCAGATCAGGTAGCACACTTTGGAGCATGAAAACTATATGCTACAGGAACTTAACATGGCAAAGCAAAGCATCGCATGGAGCTACTCAAAGAGCTTAACAAAAGTCCCTTAGTGACCTTGAGCCAAAAGGGATCAGAAAATACAATTGCAAGCATGTGAACATGGCAAAAACATAATCAGATCACAGACTTAGAGAAAAACTGGAACATGCAAATCAGATATCAAGTAGGCATGTTTACGAGCTCGATGCACTCACTACGGAGCAAGGCATGACAAACTAAGCATACACCCATCAAGAATACACATTATATAAGCTAGACATGGCAAGAACAATAACATAGCATGCACGGATCAACTACAACATCCTCGGCAAAATCGCTAACAAGTAGACAATCTGCCCAGATTCACGAAATAGCAAAAGTAGAGCTTGATTGACTCAAGCTAGGGTGCTCCATAATTGCAAAAAAAGACATGTATGGATATAGCACTACAAGATTAACAAATCATCCTTAGTGATCATCCTCAAAAGAGGCACGGATCACTAGGAAACAACATGAACATATGACATACTAATAAAAACAGTCCAAGGACTTAGTGGAATTGCTAAGTCCCTGAAATCAGCATTAACGAATGCACCACTTTGCAAGCTTGTGCTAGTCAGCACACACATCACAAAAATACATGGATGGCACCTATGGAAAGATGGCAAAGCATATAACAAAACACATCTAGAGCTCAGGGGCATATCATGCACACATTAATCATGGCAAAAATGACAAATAGCTATTTGGAGCAGCAGATCTGACAATTAACTCAAATAGCACTCTTCCAACAGCATTTCGGGCATCACGATGAACTCAAATGAAAATGATGCAATGAGATGAAATGATGTGCTCTCTGAGACGAACATTTTGATATGCTATACACGCACATCGGAGTTACGGGTGCGGAGTTACGACATGATGAACAAGGGCATTTTAATTAGAAAATGGGGACTTAGAAGAAATTACCACCTCCAGATCTAGGGTTCGCACACGGATCAAGGTGGCGGCGGATCCGAGCTCGCCGGAGGGCTTGCCGGTGTCAATGGCTCTCGGCGGCCGAAGTTTGCCACGGGGAGGGGAAGACGAGGCCAGCCAGCTGACGAGGTGGCCGGAGCGGCGGAGGAGCTTGTCGGGGCGCTCCCGGCGACCAGGAGGCGCGGGACGACCAGGTGGCGCAGCGACCGGGTGGCAGAGACGAGCTCGCCGGTGGCGGGGCGCTCGGTGGCGGATCGGCGAGGCGGGCGGCGCGCGGCATGAGGAAGGTGGCGGAGCGCGGGGGCGGGGCGCGGCCCGGTTGACTTGGCGGAGAATGCCCGCCCTGGGCCGGGACGGGCCGGCGGCGGGAGGGGCGGCCGGTGCCATGTGGCGTCCTCTCAGTGGCCGCGGGCGGCGGCGGACGAGGTGTCCGGCGCGGCGGACATGTCCGATGCGCGGAGGAGATGATTTTTGGGTTTTGGGGGGAAGAAGAAATGTGGATCTCGGAGGGGTGATATTTATAGGCATAGAGGGAGCTAGGAGAGTCCAAATGAGGTGCGGTTTTCGGCCACGCGATCGTGATCGAACGCTCTAGATGATGGAGAGGGTTTTGGTGGGTTTTGGGACAAAATGGTGGGGTGTTGGGCTGCAACACACACACAAGGCCTTCTCGGTCCCTCGGTTAACCGTTGGAGCATCAAACGAAGTCCAAATGGTACGAAACATGACAGGCGGTCTACCGGTAGTAAACCAAGGCCGCTTGGCAAGTCTCGTTCCAATCCGGAAATGTTTAACCCCCACACACGAAAGAAAGGTAGAAACGACCACTGGAGGTGAACGGAGCGCCGGAATGCAAAACAGACAACGGGGAAAATGCTCGGATGCATGAGACAAACACGTATGCAAATGCAATGCACATGATGACATGATATGAGATGCATGATAACGACAACAACACACGGAGACAAAAACCCGAACCCGAGAAAATAAAATAACTTAACGCCGGAAATGGCAAGAGTTGGATTACATATTAGGTAAATCATATCTGGGGTGTTACAACACTCCACCCCTACGAAAGGATCTCGTCCCGAGATCTAGGACTGGAAGAACGCCGGGTACTCAGAACGGAGGTGATCCTCGCGTTCCCAGGTGGCTTCACGGTCGGAATGGTGTGACCACTTGACTTTGAGGAATTTGATTGACTTATTGCGAGTCTTGCGTTCAGTCTCTTCAAGAATAGCAACGGGGTGCTCACGATAAGAGAGATCTTCTTGGAGATCAATGTCTTCAAAGTTGACGGTGCGGTCAGGAGTCTTGAAGCACTTGCGGAGCTAAGAGACATGGAACACGTCGTGCACATTGGCAAAGTTTGAAGGAAGCTCGAGTTGATAGGCGAGATCGCCTCTCTTGCTGACGATCTTGAAAGGTCCCACGTATCTAGGGGCAAGCTTCCCTTTGATACCGAAGCGACGAGTACCTTTCATTGGAGAGACGCGGAGGTAAACATGATCTCCGATCTCGAAAGCCAAATCACGGTGCTTACTATCATAGTAGCTCTTCTGGCGCGATTGCGCTGCTTTGAGGTTATCTCGAATGACTTTGCACATTTCCTCTGCCTCTGTGATTAAGTCATTTCCCAGAAGTTGACGTTCACCGGTTTCAGACCAGTTGAGAGGGGTACGGCACTTCCTGCCATACAGAATTTCGAATGGGGCCTTGCCCGAACTTGCTTGAAAACTGTTGTTGTAGGAGAATTCAGCATATGGAAGACAATCCTCCCACTTCATGCCGAAGGAGATCACACAAGCCCTGAGCATATCTTCAAGAATCTGGTTGACACGCTCGACTTGACCGCTAGTTTGAGGATGGAAAGCTGTGCTGAAGCGGATGTTGGTGCCCATGGCCTTCTGAAAAGAATCCCAAAACTTGGAGGTAAAGATGCTGCCACGGTCTGAAGAGATCACCTGTGGAATACCGTGCAGAGAGACAATCCGAGAGGTATAGAGCTCCGCCAATTGAGCTGCAGTGATAGACTCTTTGATAGGCAGAAAGTGAGCCACTTTAGTGAGTTTGTCGATGACAACGAATATAGCATCATTGCCACGCTTGGACTTTGGAAACCCAGTCACGAAGTCCATCTCAATGTGGTCAAACTTCCATTCTGGAATGGCAAGAGGTTGGAGGAGACCAGCTGGCCTTTGGTGTTCTGCCTTCACTCTTCTGCAGACATCACACTCATTCACGAACTGAGCAATCTCGCGCTTCATTCGAGTCCACCAATAAGCCTGCTTGAGGTCCTGATACATCTTCGTGCTCCCAGGGTGGATGGAGAGGAGTGAATTGTGAGCCTCGTTCATGATCACTTTACGAAGGTCACCTTTGGGCACAACAATACGATCCTCGAAGAAGAGAGTATCCTTGTCATCAAGGCGGTAGCACTTGTACTTGGGTTGACTCTTGGCAATCCCAATCTTCACCTTCTTCACCATAGCATCAAGAAGTTGAGCTTGGCGAATCTGGTCTTCCAAGGTAGGAGAGACTTGAAGGTTGGCGAGGAAACCTTGAGGAACAACTTGCAGATTGAGTTTGCGGAAAGCTTCACAAAGCTCGGGTTGATAAGGCTTGAGAATCAGACTGTTGCAATAAGCCTTCCTGCTCAATGCGTCAGCAATCACATTGGCCTTGCCTGGAGTATACTCGATACTCGGATTATACTCTTGAATCATTTCGACCCATCGAGTCTGCCTGAGGTTGAGATTAGGCTGAGTGAAGATGTACTTGAGACTCTTGTGGTCAGTGAAGATGTCCACTTTTCTTCCCAATAAGAGATGTCTCCAAGTCAAAAGAGCATGCACAACTGCCGCCAACTCGAGGTCATGAGTGGGGTAGTTCTTCTCGTTGGGCTTCAACTGGCGAGAGGTATAAGCCACAACTTTCTTCTCTTGCATCAACACTGCACCAACCTTGAGAGAGGCATCGCAAGACTCGAACGGTTTGGATTCATCAGGAGGAGTCAGAACTGGAGCAGTGACCAATTTCTCTTTCAAAGTGTTGAAAGCAATGTCACATTCCGGAGACCAAACGTACTTGACGTGCTTCTGGAGAAGATTTGAGAGAGGCTTCGCGATCTTTGAAAAGTTCTCAACGAACCTTCGACAGTAGCTTGCGAGACCGAGGAAGCTACGGAGTTGCTTCACGTTCTGAGGTGGTTCCCAATTCACAATTGCAGACACCTTCTCAGGATTCACCGCAATGCCCTTGGCAGAGATGATATGCCCAAGATAAAGAACCTCATCGAGCCAAAATTCGCACTTTGAGAACTTGGCGTAGAACTGGTGTTCCCTGAGCTTATCGAGCACCAAACGCAAGTGCTTGGCATGATCTTCCTTGTTCTTCGAAAAGACCAGAATGTCGTCGAGATAGACCAAAACAAAGTCATTGGTGTAGGCGTTGAAGATGAAGTTCATCATGCGAGAGAAAGTCGGAGGAGCGTTGACGAGGCCAAAAGACATGACAGTGTATTCATATGAACCGTAGCTGGTTCTGAAAGCCGTCTTGGGAATATCTTGCTCACGAATTCGAATCTGATGATAACCCATACGGAGATCAAGCTTGGAGAATACTTGGGAACCTTTGAGTTGTTCAAACAGCTTGTTGATGTTGGGAAGTGGGTATTTGTACTTGATAGTCTTCTTGTTCAATGGACGGTAGTCAACACAAAGTCGGTCCGTTCCATCCTTCTTCTTCACAAAAAGAACTCCACAACCCCACGGAGAGGAACTAGGTTGGATGAGACCCATTCTCTCTTGAATATCGAGTTGCTTCTTCAGCTCCTTCACTCTTCAGGTCCCAGCTTGTAAGGACGCTTGCAAACCGGTTCCGTGCCAGGCTCAAGATCGATGACGAATTCAACTGGACGGTGCGGAGGCATTCCTGGAAGCTCTTCTGGCAAGACGTCTTGATATTCACAAACGACTGGAATTTGAGAGATGGCATCTAGTTCACCCTTCTCATTGAGAGAAAACAGACGAATGGTATCATCACGAGCAGCAAAGACAATTACATCCTCAGACGAATGAGTCAATAGAATCTGCCTGGCAGCACAATCAAGCTGAGCCTTGTGCTTAGAAAGCCAGTCCATTCCAAGAATAAGATCAATATCTGAGTCACCAAGAACCGAAGGAGAAGATAGAAATTTTTAGTCACCCAAAGTGATAGTAACATCCGGAGCAATGGAGTTAGGATGCATGCGCCTACCGGGAGAGACAACTGCTAACGGTCTAGGCAAAATTTGCATGGCCAACCCATGCTTAGATGCAAACGGTCTCGAGATGAAACAATGCGATGCACTAGTGTCAAAAAGAACTTTAGTTGGAATATCGTTAACAGGGAGGTTACCCATGATGACATCTGACGAGTCCTCTGCCTGAGCTGCATTCATCAAATTGACCTTGGCGTGCTTGGGGTTATGCTTGACCATAGCTATACTTGCCGATCTCACAGGAGGAGGAGGAGGGAGGCGCCTCTGATTGAAGCACTTGTTGACATAGTGACCCTTCTGTTGGCACTTGTTGCACGTGACCTCTGAAAGCGGACGGTGATACGGAGCACTCGATCTTGGAGCTTGAGACGAAGTCTTGTTCTGAAAGCCAGGGTTGGGTGGGTGGGAAGATCCACTGCCACCTTTGCTCTTCTGATACGGCTGACGGAACGGAGGAGGAGGAAGCCAATACTTCTGCTGCTTGGCCACTTGAGTAGAGGAAGAAGGAGTAGCATCTCTGACTCGCTTCTTGGAAGCATCACACTTCAGTTGAGCAGCCTCTTGCTTCAATGCCATGTTGTAGAACTCATCGTACCTCAAGGGCTCAAAGAGAACAAGAGCTAGCTGGATTTCTTCTCTGAGACCACCCCTGAACTGGTATATCATGCTCTTCTCGTCAGGGACGTCCTGCTTAGCAAAGCGGGCGAGCTTCTGAAACAACTTGTTGTAGTCATAGACAGACAAAGAGCCTTGCTTCAGGTTGCGGAATTCCTCACGCTTGCTTTCAACCACGCTCTGAGGAATATGATGAGCTTTGAAGTCTTGACGGAATTCATCCCAGGTAATCACACGGCCTCCTCTGGAATCCTTGTACTGCTGGAACCATTCTGCAGCTTGGTCTTTGAGTTGGAAGGAAGCGAACTTGACAAAGTCCTCAGGCCTGACGTTACTGCACTCGAAATGCTTGCACAAGTCCACGAGCCAATCGTCAGCATCAGTTGCCTCAACACAATTGCTGAAGGTCTTTGGCTGGTTAGCAAGGAACTGGTTGAGTGTAGCAAAGTGATTCTGATTGTTGCCTTGGTTGCCTTGGTTCGCTTGAATGCGTTCTTGAAGAATTTGCATGATCAACTGCGTGTTTGCATTGGTAGCGGCCATCACAGCTTGCCATGCCTCCGGAGGAGGGGGAGGTGGTGGCGGATCCTGATTCTGATTCTGATTGCTGCTCTTAGCGGGAGCCATCCTGAAGAGGGTGACATCCGTTAGCACATTGACAGATAAAATTGAAGCTGAATCAAGCGGGTTGAAATTGCAACATATAGTCTTCACATCCGAACATAGGAACGAATGCATTCCACTTGAAATGGTCACATATCCATAAATTGAGAAGCCACTTAGAATTTAGGTAGAGGAATAAATCAACAAGGTACGGATCAAGAACGAATACTCGGTAAGAAATCCCAATCTCAAACCAAATATCCGTGGAAGAAGAACTAGAGCTACAAGAATTCCCACCTATGAAACTCCCGAACCTTTCCGGTTATGCAATCAGGTGTTGGGGATACAGGGGAAGCATAATATCTCACCCAAATCTAGCAAATCCTACATCCAGCTGTATCCATCCTTCAACACATAACCGAGAAAAACTTCGGAAACCATCTACCTCAACCTTCGAAAAGCATCCGTTATACAAGTTATGGCAATACTCCCGAACTCCCGCCCCAGTACTGGGTGGCGTCGAGGTTATCTCACCAACAACTGCATAAAAGAGATTTTCGATGTCGGCGAACTAAACTCAGGTATTCCAGAACTGCAACGATAAAATTGTGACGACAACACCTCGGAGCTCAACTCCCCGGGACACTGCCACAACCCCTAAATGACAGGAGGCACCAAGAACAATGTTCTCGTCACAAATCCATCGGAACGATTCCAAGATACCCGCGTGATCCTAAAATTTTTTAGTGAAATTTGAGAAGAGAAGAGTCAAAACTCTACGTCAGGATGCCTTACCAGAGCGATGAAGGGACTGGGAGTAAAAAGAATTCCTAAACTCTCCGATATATAATTCCTAAATGACTCAAAACATTTTTCTAGACTCAACAACGGCTGCTAAAAACGATCAAGCAGTGGGGGCTCCTAAGGTCGGGGAAGGCTCTGATTACCAACTTGTAACGCCCTCGATGCGGCTATATCTCCTACGTGTCGAAGCACGACTTAGAGGCATAACCGCATTGAAAGCAATGTCGCAAGTAAGGCAATCTTCACAACATCCCATGTAATATAGATAATAAAAGGGGAAGGTACATAGTTGGCTTACACTCGCCACGTCAAACAAAGTACATAAATAGCATTACATCATCCAATCACTCATGGCCCGACTACGGTGCCAAAATAAAAGATCAACCCAACATGCGACACGGTCCCGATCGCCCCAACTGGGCACCACTACTGATCATCAGGGAAAGACACATAGTAACGGCGTGAGTCCTCGTCGAACTCCCACTTGAGCTCAAGCGCGTCATCTGGAACGGAGTCATCAGGCCCTGCATCTGGTTTGGAAGTAATCTGTGAGCCACAGGGACTCAGCAATCTCGCACCCTCGCGATCAAGACTATTTAAGCTTATAGGTAAGGCAAGGTAATATGTGGAGCTGCAGCAAGCGACTAGCATATATGGTGGCTAACCTGTTCGCAAAAGAGAGCGAGAAGAGAAGGCAAAGCGCGAACGAATAACTAGAGAACAACCTGCGGCAAGCATTACTCCAACACCGTGTTCACTTCCCGGACTCCGCCGAGAAGAGACCATCACGGTAACGCACACAGTTGATTCATTTTAATTAAGTTAAGGTTCAAGTTATCTACAACCGGACATTAACAAATTCCCATCTGCCCATAACCGCGGGCACGGCTTTCGAAAGTTCAAATCCCTGCAAGGGAGTCCCAACTTAGCCCATGACAAGCTCTCACGGTCAATGAAGGATATACCTTCTCCCGAGACATTCCGATCAGACTCGGTATCCCGGTTCTACAAGACATTTTGACAAGTTAAAACAAATCCAGCAACACCGCCCGAATGTGCCGACAAATCCCAATAGGAGCTGCACATATCTCGTTCTCAGGGCACACTCAGATTGTCTAAGGTACGGGTAGGCCAGCCCAGAGTTGCCCCTGGTGGCCACCGGCAGCTGACAGGTTGGACCAACACTCAGAGGAGCCCTGGCCTGGGGGGTTTAAATAAGATGACCCTCGGGCTCCGGAAACCCAAGGGAAAAAGAGGCTAGGTGGCAAATGGTAAAACCAAGGTTGGGCATTGCTGGAAGAGTTTTATTCAAGGCGAACTATCAAGGGGTTCCCATTATCACCCAACCGCGTAAGGAACGCAAAATCCGGGAACATAACACCGATATGACGGAAACTAGGGCGGCAAGAGTGGAACAAAACACTAGGCAAAAGGCCGAGCCTTCCACCCTTTACCAAGTATATAGATGCACTAAGATAACAAGATACTATAATGATATCCCAACAAGTAAATAATGTTCCAACAAGGAACGGTCTCCAATCTTCACCTGCAACTAGCAACGCGATAAGAGGGGCTGAGCAAAGCGGTAACATAGCCAATCAACGGTTTGCTAGGACATGGTGGGTTAGAGGTTTGACATGGCAATTTGGGAGGCATGATAAGCAAGTGGTAGGCATCGTAGCATAGGCATAGCAAAAGAGCGAGCATCTAGCAAAGCAAAGATAGAAGTGATTTCGAGGGTATGATCATCTTGCCTGCAAAGTTGTCAGAGTTGACTGGATCCTCGAAAGCAAACTCAACGGGCTCCTCGTTAGCGAACTCGTCTCCCGGCTCTACCCAAACAAGACAAACAAGCAAAAGGAACACAATCAACCACGTGCAAAGCTCAAACAACATGATGCAAACATGGTATGCTATGCGGGATGCGATATGTGATGCATATGCAAGATTTGACAAGGAATGAATGAACCTGGCCTCAACTTGGAAATCCAAGTGTGCCACTGGAAAGGTGAGGTGATTTCGGTTGAAATCGATATAAAGAACACCGGAATCGGAGACACGGTTTGGAAATGGCACCAGTCTGCGATATACAGCAAGTAACCATCTAAATGCAACAAGATAAATATGCTACAGCACCCAAACATGGCAACAAAATACATGGCAGGGATCCATTCATGATGCTTAACAAAAGATGAACACTGAGCTACGGCCAATTCATCCATTAACAGGTTCAAACAAGCATGGCAAAAGTGCAATTGGTAAACAGATTTCAGACTTAGTGAAATTAACACTTGTCTGGAATTTCAGATCAGGTAGCACATTTTGGAGCAAGAAAACTATATGCTACAAGAACATAACATGGCAAAGTAAAGCATGGCATGGAGCTACTCAAAGAGCTTAACAAAAGTCCCTTAGTGACCTTGAGCCAAAAGGGATCAGAAAATACAATTGCAAGCATGTGAACATGGCAAAAACATAATCAGATCACAGACTTAGTGAAAAACTGGAGCATGCAAATCAGATATCAAGTAGGCATGTTTACGAGCTCGATGCACTCACTACGGAGCAAGGCATGACAAACTAAGCATACACCCATCAAGAATACACATTATATAAGCTAGACATGGCAAGAACAATAACATAGCATGCACGGATCAACTACAACATCCTCGGCAAAATCGCTAACAAGTAGACAATCTGCCCAGATTCATGAAATAGCAAAAGTAGAGCTTGATTGACTCAAGCTAGGTTGCTCCATAATTGCAAAATAAGACATGGATTGATATAGCACTACAAGATTAACAAATCATCTTTAGTGATCATCCTCAAAAGAGGCACAGATCACTAGGAAACAACTTGAACATATGACATATTGATAAAAACAGTCCAAGGACTTAGTGGAATTGCTAAGTCCCTGAAATCAGCATTAACGAATGCACCACTTTGCAAGCTTGTGCTAGTCACCACACACATCAAAAAAAGACATGGATGGCACCTACGGAAAGATGGCAAAGCATATAACAAAACACATATAGAGCTCAGGGGCATATCATGCACACAGTAATCATGGCAAAAATGACAAATAGCTATTTGGAGTAGCAGATCTGACAATTAACTCAAATAGCACACTTCCAACAGCATTTCGGGCATCACGATGAACTCAAATGAAAATGATGCAATGAGATGAAATGATGTGCTCTCTGAGGCGAACATTTTGATATGCTATACGCGCAAATCGAAGTTACGGGTGCGGAGTTACGGCATGGTGAACAAGGGCATTTGAATCTGGAAAATGGGGACTTGGAAGAAATTACCACCTCTAGATCTAGGATTCGCACACGGATCGAGGTGGTGGCGGATCCAAGCTCGCCAGAGGGCTTGCCAGCGTCGCCGCGGGAAGGAGAAGATGAGGCCGGCCGGCTGACGAGGTGGCCGGAGCGGCGGAGGAGCTCACCGGGGCGCTCCCGGCGACGAGGAGGCACGGGACGACCAGGTGGCGCAGCGACCGGGCGGCGGAGCCGAGCTCGCCGGCGGCGAGGCGCGCGGTGGCGGATCGGCGAGGCGGGCGGCGCGCAGCAGGAGGAAGGTGGTGGCGCGCGGGGGCGGGGCGCGGCCCGGTTGACTTGGCGGAGAGGGCCCGCCCTGGGCCGGGACGGGCCGGCGGCGGGAGGGGCGGACGGTGCCACGTGGCAGCCTCTCAGTGGCCGCGGGCGGTGGTGGACGAGGTGTCCGGCGCGGCAGACATGTCCAATGCGCGGAGGAGATGATTTTTGGGTTTCGGGGGGAAGAAGAAATGTGGATCTTGGAGGGGTGATATTTATAGGCATAGAGGGAGCTAGGAGAGTCCAAATGAGGTGCGGTTTTCGACCACGTGATCGTGATCAAACGCTCTAGATGATGGAGAGGGTTTTGGGCCAAAATGGAGGGGTGTTGGGCTGCAACACACACGAGGCCTTCTCGGTCCCTCGGTTAACCGTTGGAGCATCAAACGATGTCCAAATGGTACAAAACTTGACAGGCGGTCTACCGGTAGTAAACCAAGGCCGCTTGGCAAGTCTTGGTCCAATCCGTAAATGTTTAACCCCAGACATGAAAGAAAGGTAGAAAAGACCACCGGAGGAGAACGGAGCGCCGGAATGCAAAACGGATAACAGGGAAAATGCTCGGATGCATGAGACAAACATGTATGCAAATGCAATGCGCATGATGACATGATATGAGATGCATGATAACGACAACAACACACGAAGACAAAAAACCCGAACCCGAGAAAATAAAATAACTTAACGCCGGAAACGGCAAGAGTTGGATTACATATTAGGTAAATCATATCCGGGGTGTTACAGGACATTCGTTGGCATAATGTCCGGTCTTCTGGCACTTGAAACAAGTGACTTGGCTCAGGTCTCTCTTGGCTCGGTGCTACTGGCCGTTGCTTCCTCCATTCCCATTACCATTCTTGGTGTCGTTGTGATTGTGTGAGCTACCTCCTCCATGGGTTGATGGGTTGGTGCGATTCTGGCCGTTGCTTCCTCCATTCCCATTACCATTCTTGGTGTCGTTGTGATTGTGTGAGCTACCTCCTCCATGGGTATGCTGAAAATGTCCTTCCGGTCTAGGGGTAAAACGTGGCTTCTGCTGAGCTCCTGAATTGTACTTCCCTTGTCCATACTTCCTCTTGCGATTCTCAATCTGCTGCTACTTCCCTTCAATCATAAGAGCACGATCTACCAACTCCTAATAGTTGTTGAAGGTTGCTGCCATCAACTACATGCTCAACTCATCATTCAGTCCTTCCAGAAACTTCTCCTGCTTAGTTGCATCCGTAGCAATGTCATCTGGGGCATAACGTGCTAACTTACTAAAGTCCTTCACATACTGGCCAACTGTCCGTCCTCCTTGGTGCAAGTTGCAAAACTCTCGCTTCTTCATGGCCATAGCTCCTGCTGAAACATGGGCAGTATGAAAAGCCTGCTGAAACTGGTCCCACGTGACAGTGTCGACAGGGGAAGTGGCTGTGAAATTCTCCCACCATGATGTTGCGGGTCCTTCCAGCTGATGTGCGGCAAACTTCACCTTTTCCGCATCCGTGCATCCTGCTGTGGTCAATTCTCTAGCTGTCTTGCGGAGCCAATCATCTGCTACTATCGGCTCGGTGCTACTAGAAAACACCGGCGGATTCAGCCTAAGAAAACGGGCTAAGTGATCAACAGGTGGTGGTGGTGGTGGCGGGTTGTTGTTGTTGTTCCCCTGATTCTGATTCTGGACTAGCAACTGCATCAATGTGTTCTGCTACTGGATCAACTGAGTGAGCTCCGGTGGGAAGGTAAATCCGGGGTCACGTCTCGGAGGCATCTGAGGGTTTAGAAAAGATGAGATTTAAGAATAGAGGGGGTCTAAAGAGAAAACACTACCCATATGCACATGAGACAAAAGCAAACAATTCACTTCATTCAATCAATCAAACAAGGGCATACAATCGATCTAACTACCGCAAAAGTGCTCGAACTACTATATTTACATGGTGGACTACTACTACTGTTGGGGTGGTCTACTAGAAATATTCTTCGGTTGCAGATTCCATGATATTTGCTCCAGCTTCATCCACATAGTCATCATCGCTATCATCTGGATCCGAGTCGGTGTCGTCGATGATGATGTAGTCTTCAGGACGAATTTCCTTGGGTTCTTCGTCTTCTTCTACTAGTGTAGGGCCTCCCATATTTCCAATCTTCTTGGTCAGATCGTCATTCTTCTCCACTAATACTTCGATTTCCTCCATATAATCTTCACATGTAGCCTTGAGTTCTTCCTCCAGTTCCTTGATTCTTGTCCTCGCCTTCTTCAAATCTATCATGTCGGCGCACATCTGGTTCTCCTGATGTCGAATGTGTTGGTTTAACTCCTGGATAAAAGTTGCAACTGATCTATCCTTCCTGGTGCTGATCATCTCCCAGTGCTCATCTCGGCGCCCACAAATCTGGTAGATAGTATCCTTGAGATCATTGCTGTAGACTTCTCCAATGCGTCCCATGGCGATGTGAGCTGCCATGCTCTTTCCTAGACTCCAAGTTGGTGCATCAAAAGAAAACTCTATGGGCTCAGTGACTGGCATGAACATCCTTCCTGGAACTTGAACTTGAATCATCCAGCGCTCTTCTTCGTGTAGAGTGGCGTTGTAGGTTCCGGTGAAGCTTGGTACTCCTATGTTCAGGTATCTAGTGACTTCCTTCAAGTGACGTCCAAAGGGTGTATCTTCATCCGGTTGTGTGAACTTGTTCCTTGCATCCGCCATCCTAAAAGAGTAGAAAAGATGAGAAGTCAAAAAGAGAAGAGAGTGAGTAGTGATCTAGGTCTTTTAGCTTAGTGGTCGTGTCCTACAGTCAGTGTGTGCTCTGATACCATCTTGTAGCGACCAGACCTCAAACTGTCCAATCTCTGTGCTCAGGTGTCATCCCTGGATCAGTAATGCTGATACCACACAATACTTGAAGGATTTATAACATAGTAGCAATCACACACTTATTACATCGAGTGCCTCAAAAGAGAGCTTATTGCAATATATATGGCATAAGGCCATCTAATAACGATAACATCGGAAGGCTTGGAAGATAACTGAGTCCATCAACTCCAATAGCATCACTGAGTATAGAACCACGACCTAAAGGCACCTCAATCGTCGTCTGAAAAGTCTGCAACATTAACGTTGCAGCCCGAAACGGGTCAGCACATGGAATATGCTGGCAATGTAACACATAGAGAGTAAAGAAAGAATAAAGCTATACTATATGCATGTTTGGCTGGTGGAAAGCTCTATGGTTACATTTTTTGCGTAAAGCCAATTTTTCCCTACTGCAAAGGAATAAATTTTATTTAACTATCATGGTAGTTGTTAAACATTGAGAATGGTTGACAGCATTCTCAATCCCAATTAAGCATCATCATTAAACAAAACCAAACAAATTAATTTTAGAGTAACATGATGAGATTCACATGATAATCCAAGTACTAGATACTCAAGATGTCCATAACCGGGGACACGGCTAACCATGATTAGTTTATACACTCTACAGAGGTTTGCGCACTTTTCCCCACAAGACTCGATCTCCTCCGTTGGAATTCTCGCACTACATGGTGTTTGAGAAACGGACGACCGAGACATAGTATTTCAGAAGCAATAGCACCTTACGATCGGGTAGACCGTTACACCTACTTTCCCCTACATCTGCTAGTCTACCACTGTAAGAGGTCACACAACCTACTCAACTATGCTAGAGCCCATAGTAGCTTGTGGCTGCACACGGAAGTTTCTAGCATGAACAATCTCATGATCCCTTTGAGCCTGGGTGGCGGTCCAAAAGAAGACAGGCCATCGCTGGAATACCCAGGTGCCTCAACCCACCCAGATGTGTGTTTAGGTTGCCACCTTAAATCAACCATTAATTAACAATCTCACATCTGTCATGGATACACTCACCCAATCCACGTCTACTAGCATAGCATGGCAATAAGGAAATGTAGAAGTAACTCCCAAAGGTTCGATAATAACAGGTAATAGGTTCTACCTCAACTACTACTTCCCAACCCACAATTTAATTAGATCCTAATCATGCAATGTGTGAGGATTGATCTAATGCAATAAAACTGGGTAGTAGGAGGTATGATCAAAGTGTTACTTGCCTTGATGATGATCCGCAAAACCTAGCGATTCGAAGTAGCAAGCGGCGCACTCCGGGTACTCTATCGCAAACAAACAAGCATACAATAAGTACTCAACTAATGCACAGGTAAAACTCAAATAAGAGATCTAACCAGAAAGTTCAACTTAAGAACTCCGGTTGGCAAAAAGGATCAAATCGAATGAAATAACGAAAGTCAAACGGCAAATGAAACAGGCCTCGTTTACTATTCTGGATCTATGGAAATTTTTACAGTGGAAAAAACTTGTTTAAGTTGGTTAAACGGAAAGAGGGTTTCGAGACGAAACTCCAGGTGCTTGAATCGCCTGATTCCGATAAACGAGCGAAAAGTTAGACTAAAACGAAAATCGGATCAGGAATCACGATCAGAAAAATCGCGGATTTAATCCGAGAAAAAGAAAAACGACGAACGTTCGTTAAAACGAACGAATGGGCGAACGCTCGCTAATTAAATAAACTAGAAAAACCGATCTATTTAAAAAACCGAAACTAAAAAACCGAACAAAACCGACAGAAAACCGATCAGTTTTCTAATAAAACCGGCAGCGAGAAAAGCTACCTCCGGCGGCAGCGGTCCAGCGGCGGGCGGCGAGGCGGCGGCGCGGGCGGCGCGGAGCGGCAGCGGCGTGGTGCGGCGGCGGCGGCGGCGGTCTAGGGTTTGGGTTTTGGGGGCGGGGCGCGGCTGGGCTGGCCTCGGGCCTCGGCGGTGCTATATAAAGGGCCCGGCCAGGCGGAGTCCTGGCCGCTTATGGCCCAGAGTCGGTTCGGACTTTTTTTTTAATAATTACGCTCAGAAAGAACAAAAGGAATACTAAAGGGACTCTAAAAATCCCGAAATAAATTTTTCCCGGCTTCTAAAATCAAGCCGCACAGGATGAACATTTATTTGGGGCCTAAATACAATTTTGAAGAACATGCATTTTTCCTAAATTCAAATAAAATAGCAAATAAAACCAAAATAAAATCTTATTTGATTTTTTATTAAATCCTTAATATTTCTTTATTTGGGGAAAGTCATTTTATTCCCTCTCTCATATTTTTTTTGTAATAGAAATAATTGAAGATAAAATACATAAAATCAAATGATCCTATATTCAAAATTTGAGAAAACTCAAATATGAAAATAACGAAATCCCCAACTCTCTCTGAGGGTCCTTGAGTTGCATAGAATTTTCTAGGATCAACCAAAATGCAATAAAATATGATATGCAATGATGATCTAGTGTATAACATTCCAAATTGAAAATTTGCGATGTTACAGCGACCAGCAGAGGTGCCCTCACGGCGGCCGGCGGAATCCAATGGTGCTACATGGTGCGCTCCTATCAGTGACACTGTGCCTTCTTCGCGCCGGATGGTTGTTGGTCTGCGCCGCACAGAAAAGAGTGGATTGCTTGGAATGGAGAATGACGAGGAGGGGTGCGCCCCCAACCGCTAATGTCGCAGACTTTGAGGTTGCAGCCCGCGGGGAAAACAGCATGCCCAAGATCCCCTACATAGCGGACGAGATCGAGGTCCTTTGCGTAGCGAAGCGCAGATGGGAGGAGCGGCAGCTACGGACCACACATCTCCCGCACACGCTGACGCGCTAGGAGGCCGCGCGCAGCAGCCTGCAGCCTCACCGCCGCCGACACGTGGCGGGTAGTGATCCAAGTCGGAAGTGATGACGGCGACGGCAGGAACTTGATTTGCTGGATGGTGACGCCCTGGGGAAGCGGTAATGGCGACGGTGGGAACTTGATCTGGTGGATCAAGACTCCCGCCGGCGCGATCGATGTAGGGTCGGAGCTGACTGGCGGTGGCTGCTGCAGTGGAGCGCCGGGCGCGGCGAAGGCTGCCAGGAGCGGCGGCTGCCACTATAGCCAGGGCGGGGCGGTGGTGGCGGTGGATGGCAGCTGCAACGGCTACTGGAGCGGCCCAGCGAGCGTGGCGCGGACGCCCTGGGGTAGCGGCTTCTGCGGCGGAGGCCGCCAGGAGCGGCGGCTGCCACTGCAGCCAGGGCGGGGCAGTGGATGGCAGCTGCAGCGGCTTGGCGAGCGCGGCGGAGGCTGCCTTGTGCAGCGGCTGCCACGGCAGCCACGGCGGCACGCTGGCGGTGATGGGCGGCGCAGCCGGGTGCGGCCCGTAGGACCCGGCCAAGAACAGGCGGATCTCCTGGACCATCTGGGTTAGGTCCCGCAGCGCTCCGGACACCTCCTCCGGGGTGAGGCGGTGGGGGCGGGCGCGACAGAGGATCCCGGCAGCAGAAGAGACGGATTGGGCAGCGGTGAAGACATGATCGAACCAAAGCTAGCTGATACCAAATTGTTATGGCGCTGCTAGACGGAGGGCACGAGAGGGCCGGTCGGGGGCCTTTTGCCCACGACCAGGCAAGATGAAAGGGATTTCCTTCTTAATTCTTGCTTCATTAGATTGATACATCTCCTCTCTTTATATAGAGAGGTTTACTTGACTCCCAAGAAAGCCTTACTTGACCCCTAAGCAAGCGACCCTTATCTCTAATTAACCCTAAGACTAACGGGCTATACTGCCAGCCCAGGCCATTAGGCCCATTACGTACTCTAACAGACCTAAACGGCAGTGCCACAAATAAGTTGCACTATCATTATTAAACTTATATTTTTTGGCTTCAATACTATAAATATGTTTATCACTACTATCGAGATTCAACAAAAATAGACCACTCATCAAGGGTGCATGACCATAAAAGATATTACTCATATAAATAGAACAACCATTATTCTTTGATTTAAATGAATATCTGTCTCGCATCAAATAAGATCCAAATATGATGTTCATGCTTAACGCTAGCACCAAATAACAATTATTCAGGTCTAAACTAATCCCGAAGGTAGATGTAGAGGTAGCATGCCGACGGCGATCACATCGAATCTGGAACCATTTCCCATGTGCATCGTCACCTCGTCCTTAGCCAATCTTCGCTTAATACGTAGCCCCTATTTCGACTTGCAAATATGAGAACCAGAACCAGTATCGAATACCCAGGCGCTACTATGATCATTACTAAGGTACACATCAATAACATGTATATCAAATATACCTTTCACTTTGCCATCCTACTTTTCGCCAAATACTTGGGGCAGTTCCGCTTCCAGTGACCAGTCCCTTTGTAGTAGAAGCACTCGGTCTCAGGCTTAGGTCTAGACTTGGGCTTCTTCACTTGAGGAGCAACTTGCTTTCCGTTCTTCTTGAAGTTCCCCTTCTTCCCCTTGCCCTTTTTCTTGAAACTAGTGGTCTTGTTAACCATCAACACTTGATGCTCCTTCTTGATTTCTACCTCCGCAGCCTTTTAGCATTGTGAAGAGCTCGGGAATTGTCTTATCCATCCCTTGCACATTATAGTTAATCACAAAGCTTTTGTAGCTTGGTGGCAGTGATTGAAGAACTCTGTCAATGACATTATCAACTGGAAGATTAACTCCCAGTTGAGTCAAGTGATTGTGGTAAGACTTCATATCTCTCAATCTGGGCATTTGCTTGAAATATTAACTTCAACTCCTGGAACATCTCATATGCTCCATGACGTTCGAAACGTCATTGAAGTCCCGGTTCTAAGTTGTAAGGCATGGCACACTGAACTATCGAGTAGTCATCAGTTTTATTCTGCCAAACGTTCATAACATCTGGTGTTGCTCCTGCAGTGGGCTTCGCACCTAGCGGTGCTTCCAAGATGTAATTCTTCTATGCAGCAATGAGGATAATCCTCAAGTTACGGACCCAGTCCGTGTAGTTGCTACCATCATCTTTGAACTTATATTTCTTTAGGAACGCATTAAAATTCAAAGGAATAGTAGCACGGGCCATTGATCTACAACAACATAGACATGCAAAATATTATCCGGTACTAAGTTCATGATAAATTAAAGTTCAATTAATCATATTACTTAAGAACTCCCACTTAGATAGACATCCCTCTAATCATCTAAGTGATCACGTGATCCATATCGACTAAACCATGTCCGATCATCACGTGAGATGGAGTAGTTTTCAATGATGAACATCACTATGTTGATCATATCTACTATATGATTCATGCTCGACCTTTCGGTCTCAGTGTTCCGAGACCATATCTGCATATGCTAGGCTCGTCAAGTTTAACCTGAGTATTTCGCTTGTGCAAAACTGGCTTGCACCCGTTGTACGTGAACTTAGAGCTTATCACACCCGACCATCACGTGGTGTCTCGGCTCGACGCACTGTAGCAACGGTGCATACTCAAGGAGAACACTTGTACCTTAATTTAGTGAGAGATCATCTTATAATGCTACCGCCGTACTAAGCAAAATAAGATGCATAAAAAGATAAACATCACATGCAATCAAATAAGTGATATGATATGGCCATCATTATCTTGTGCCTTTGAACTCCATCTCCAAAGCACTGTCATGATCACCATCGTCACCGGCTTGACACCTTGATCTCCATCGAAGCATCATTGTCGTCTCGCCAACTATTGCTTCTACGACTATCGCTACCGCTTAGTGATAAAGTAAAGCAATTACATGGCGATTGCATTTCTTACAATAAAGTGACAACCATAGGGCTCCTGCCAGTTGCCGATAACTTCTACAAAACATGATCATCTCATACAACAATTTATATATCATCACATCTTGACCATATCACATCACAGCAAGCCCTGCAAAAACAAGGTAGACGTGCTCTACTTTGTTGTTGCAAGTTTTACGTGGCTGCTAAGGGCTTCTAGCAAGAACGTTCTTACCTACGCATCAAAACCACAATGATTTTTCGTTAAGTGTGTTGTTTTAACCTTCAACAAGGACCGAGCGTAGTCAAACTCGATTCAACTAAAGCTGGAGAAATAGACACCCACTAGCCACCTGTATGCGAAGCATGGCGGTAGAACCAGTCTCATGAACGCGGTCATGTAATGTCGGTCTGGGCCGCTTCATCCAACAATACCGCCGAATCAAAGTATGACATGCTGGTAAACAGTATGACTATTATCTCCCACAACTCTTTGTGTTCTACTCGTGCATATAACATCTACGCATAGACCTGGCTCGGATGCCACTGTTGGGGAATGTAGTATTTAAAAAAAAATCCTACGATCACGCAAAATCTATCTAGAAGAAGCATAGCAACGAGCGGGGAAGAGTGTGTCCAAGTACCCTCGTAGACTGAAAGTGAAAGCGTTTAGTAACACGGTTGATGTAGTCGAACGTCTTCGCGATCCAATCGATCAAGTACTGAACGCACGGCACCTCCGCGATCTGCACATGGTCAGCTCGGTGACATCCCTCGAACTCTTGATCCAGTTGAGGCCGAAGGAGAGTTTCGTCAGCACGACGGCGTGGTGATGGTGATGATGAAGTTACCAGCGTAGGGCTTCGCCTAAGCACTTGATACGTCTCCAGCGTATCTATAATTTTTGATTGTTCCATGCTATTATATTATCAACCTTGGATGTTTTATATGCATTTATATGCTATTTTATATGATTTTTGGACTAACCTATTAACCTAGAGCCCAGTCCCAGTTTCTGTTTTTTCCCTTGTTTTAGAGTATCGCAGAAAAGGAAAAATCAAACGGAGTCCAATTGACCTGAAACTTCACGAAACTTATTTTTGGACCAGAAGAAGCCCACGGAGTATCGGAGATGGACCAGGAGAGTCCCGGGCTGACCACAAGGGTGGGGGCGCCCCCCCCCCCCCCCGGGCACGCCCCCCTGCCTCGTGGACAGCCCGGAGATCCACCGACGTACTTGTTCCTCCTATATATACCCATATACCCTAAAAACTTCAAGGAACACAATAGATTGGGAGTTCCGCCGCATATGAAGTGCATTGAACACTAAGAGAAGTTTGATACCTGATATTTGTTTTGAGATATGGAGATGATGATATTAGAGTCATGCTAGTTGAGTAGTTGTGAATTTGAGAAATACTTGTGTTGGAGTTTGTGACTCTCGTAGGATGCATGTTTGTGAACCGTTATGTGATGAAGTCGGAGCATGATTTATTTATTCATTGTCTTCCTTATGACTGGCGGTCGGGGACGAGCGATGGTCTTTTCCTACCAAACTATCCCCTAGGAGCATGCGCGTAGTACTTCGTTTTGATAACTAATAGATTTTTGCAACAAGTATGTGATTTCTTTATGACTACTGTTGAGTCCATGGATTATACGCACTCTCACCCTTCCACCATTGCTAGCCTCTCTAATACCGCGCACCTTTCGCCGGTATCATACACCCACCATATACCTTCCTCAAAATAGCCACCATACCTAACTATTATGGCATTTCTATAGCCATTCCGAGATATATTGCCATGCAACTTTCCACCGTTTCGTTTATTATGACACGCTCCATCATTGTCATATTGCTATGCATGATCATGTAGTTGACATTGTATTTGTGGCAAAGCCATCATTCATAATTCTTCCATACATGTCACTCATGAGTCATTGCACATCCCGGTACACCGCCGGAGGCATTCATATAGAGTCATATTTTGTTCTAAGAATCGAGTTGTAATTCATGAGTTGTAAGTAAATAAAAGTGTGATGATCATCATTATTGGAGCATTGTCCCAGTGAGGAAAGGATGATGGAGACTATGATTCACCCACAAGTCGGGATGAGACTCTGGACTAAAAAAAAGAGGCCATAAAAAAGATAAAAGGCCCAAATAAAAAATGAGAGAAAAAGAGAGAAGGGACAATGCTACTATCCTTTTACCACACTTGTGCTTCAAAGTAGCACCATGATCTTCATGATAGAGAGTCTCCTATGTTGTCACTTTCATATACTAGTGGGAATTTTTCATTATAGAACTTGGCTTGTATATTCCAATGATGGGCTTCCTCAAAATTCCAACGTATCTATAATTTTTGATTGTTCCATGCTATTATATTATCAACCTTGGATGTTTTATATGCATTTATATGCTATTTTATATGATTTTTTGGACTAACCTATTAACCCAGAGCCCAGTGCCAGTTTCTGCTTTTTCCTTGTTTTAGAGTATCAGAGAAAAGGAAAATCAAACGGAGTCCAATTGACCTTAAACTTCACGGAACTTACTTTTCGACCAGAAGAAGCCCACGGAGTATCGGAGATGGACCAGGAGAGTCCCGGGCTGCCGACGAGGGTGGGGGGCGCGCCCACCCCCCTGGGCGCGCGCCCCTGCCTCGTGGACAGCACGGAGATCCACCGACGTACTTCTTCCTCCTATATATACCCATATACCCTAAAAACTTCGAGGAACACAATAGATCGGGAGTTCCACCGCCAGAAGCCTCCGTAGCCACCGAAAACCAATCTAGACCCATTCCGGCACCCTGCCGGAGGGGGAATCCCTCTGCGGTGGCCATCTTCATCATCTCGGTGCTCTCCCTGACGAGGAGGGTGTAGTTGTCCCTCGGGGCTGAGGGTATGTACCAGTAGCTATGTGTTTGATCTCTCTCTCTCTCTCTCTCTCTCTCTCTCTCGTGTTCTTAAGGTGGTACGATCTTGATGTATCGCGAGCTTTGCTATTATAGTTGGATCTTATGATGTTTCTCCCCCTCTACTCTCTTGTAATGGATTGAGTTTTCCCTTTGAAGTTATCTTATCGGATTGAGTCTTTAAGGATTTGAGAACACTTGATGTATGTCTTGCGTGGGATACCCGTGGTGACAATGGGGTATTCTATTGATCCACTTGATGTATGTTTTGGTGATCAACTTGTGGGTTCCGCCCATGAACCTATGCATAGGGGTTGGCACACGTTTTCGTCTTGACTCTCCGGTAGAATCTTTGGGGCACTCTTTGAAGTACTTTGTGTTGGTTTGAATAGATGAATCTGAGATTATGTGATGCATATCGTATAACCATACCCACGGATACTTGAGGTGACATTGGAGTATCTAGGTGACATTAGGGTTTTGGTTGATTTGTGTCTTAAGGTGATATTCTAGTACGAACTCTATGATAGATCGAACGGAAAGAATAGCTTCATGTTATTTTACTACGGACTCTTGAATAGATCGATCAGAAAGGATAACTTTGAGGTGGTTTCGTACCCTACCATAATCTCTTCATTTGTTCTCCGCTATTAGTGACTTTGGAGTGACTCTTTGTTGCATGTTGAGGGATAGTTATATGATCCAATTATGTTATTATTGTTGAGAGAACTTGCACTAGTGAAAGTATGAACCCTAGGCCTTGTTTCAACACATTGCATTACCGTTTGTGCTCACTTTTATCATTAGTTACCTTGCTATTTTTATATTTTCAGATTACAAAAACCTTTATCTACCATCCATATACCACTTGTATCACCATCTCTTCGCCGACTAGTGCACCTATACAATTTACCATTGTATTGGGTCTGTTGGGGACACAAGGGACTCTTTGTTATTTGGTTGCAGGGTTGTTTGAGAGAGACCATCTTCATCCTATGCCTCCTACAGATTGATAAACCTTAGGTCATCCACTTGAGGGAAATTTGCTACTATCCTACAAACCTCTGCACTTGGAGGCCCAACAACGTCTACAAGAAGAAGGTTGTGTAGTAGACATCAGCACTACAACAGTATGACCGAGGTGTGTTTCTGTGGAGGGGGGCACCACACACGGCTAAAAGATCAACTTGTATGTCTATGGGGTGCCCCCCTCCCACGTATATAAAGAGGGGAGGGAGGACGAGGCCGGCCAAGGTGTGGCGCGCCCAAGGGGGGAGTCCTACTCCAAGTAGGAGTCCCCCCTTTCCTATTCCTACAAGGAGAAGGGGGGAAGAGGAAAGGGGGAGAAGGAAAGGGGGGCCGCACCCCCCCCCCCCAACCCTAACCCAATTCAGATTGGGCTTGGGGGCGCCTCCACTTGGCCGCCGCCCCCTCTCTTCCCCTAGGCCCGTCGAAGGCCCATTAACCCCCCGGGGGTTCCGGTAACCCCCAGTACTTCGGAAAATACCCGATACACTTCGGAACCATTCCAGTGCCCGAATATAACCTTCCAATATATCAATCTTTATGTCTCGACCATTTTGAGACTCCTCGTCATGTCCGTGATCTCATCTGGGACTCCAAACAACCTTCGGTACATCAAATCACATAACTCATAATACAAATCATCATCGAACGTTAAGCGTGCAGACCCTACGGGTTCGAGAACTATGTAGACATGACCGAGACACGTCTTCGGTCAATAACCAATAGCGGAACCTGGATGCTCATATTGGCTCCTACTTATTCTACGAAGATCTTTATCGGTCAAACCGCATAACAACATATGTTGTTCCCTTTGTCATCGGAATGTTACTTGCCCGAGATTTGATCATCGGAATCACCATACCTAGTTCAATCTCGTTACCGGCAAGCCTCTTTACTTGTTATGTAATGCATCATTCCGCAACTAACTCATTAGTTACATTTCTTGCAAGGCTTATAGTGATGAGCATTACTGGGAGTGCCCAGAGATACCTCTCCGACAATCGGAGTGACAAATCCTAATCTCGATCTATGCCAACTCAACTAACACCATCGGAGACACCTTTAGAGAATCTTTATAATCACCCAGTTACGTTGTGAAATTTGATAGCACACTAAGTGTTCCTCTGGTATTTGGGAGTTGCATAATCTCATAGTCATAGGAACATGCATGAGTCATGAAGAAAGCAATAGCAATAAACTAAACGATCATAGTGCTAAGCTAACGGATGGGTCTTGTCCATCACATCATTCTCTAATGATGTGATCCCGTTCATCAAATGACAACACATGTCTATGGCTAGGAAACTTAACCATTTTGATTAACGAGCTAGTCTAGTAGACACTCTTGTTTGTCTATGTATTCACACATGTACTAAGTTTCCGGTTAATCCAATTCTAGCCTGAATAATAAACATTTATCATGATATAAGGAAATATAAATAACAACTTTATTATTGCCTCTAGGGCATATTTCCTTCACATTGCGCTCTCCGCTGCCGGTGGTCGCGTCGTCCCGCCGCTGGCCCCGCCGTCCCCCGAGCCAGCACCGACCCCCATCGTCAAGCCCGAGCGCTACACATGAACCGGGTACGTCTGCGAGTGGGTCAGCGTGCCTCCCGTCTGGTTTGGAGCAACGCCGACCCAGGAGTAGATGTACATGGAGCAATGGTGGTAACGCAGGCTCGCGGAGGACCACTGCGAGGGCGAGTACCTCGAGTAGCTGGAGCGCGACACTGAGGAGGGGCGCCGCGGGGCGAAGGAGGAGGAGCGCCTTGCCCGCGATGGCACAGCCCAGCCAGCGGCAGACGGCGTCGCCGCAGCCTAGGAGACGGTGTTCCCGTGAGCTGTCCTGACGCCGACGCTCGTCGACCTCACCAACTCCTACGATGAGGACAAGGACGCCTAGGACAGCACGCCTCCTAGTTTTTAGTTTAATTAGATGTTTTTATACTTATGTAATGTGGACTCGTGGACTCCGGCGGCCTTTGTGATTGGCATTAATGTTTAATTAATGTTTCCTATTTTCAAAATATTTGTGTCATAAATTTTTTCGCGCCACCTCAAAAATGGGTCGGGCCAGCTTGGACGTAAGTGCCGACCCAAACACGAAAGCAGACATAGGTGTCCGACGGGCCGACCCAAACAGACAAAATCATCGACCATTTAGGTTGGCTCTATTGGAGTTGCTCCTATTGGTCCAATTTACCGCCCACTACAAGCAGCCTAAACCACGATTATACTTGAGAATCATTTCACGGTTTGACTAACAGGATTTGGGTTCTCAAAAGAAAAAGAAAAACTTAACAGCGCGTTTGGCTCCTACCATTTGGGTCGAATTCAGTGGATTTCATTTGTGAATTCCCAAACTTACTCGTTTGGCTGCCAAGGAATTGACCGCCAGATTTCATTCTTAAATTCCAGAGAACCTAGCCCCAAATCCCAGGCCCTCAGAGCATCTCCAATAGCTTGTCTATATGGATGTCTATACTCGTTTTCCACGACGTGAGCTCAAAATAGGCGTCCAATAGCTTGTCTATATGATCGTCCAAATATACACATCCTCTAAATTGGCCTCGACAATGTCCATGCCTGGACAATGTGAAGGCGTTGTCTAAACTCAGCTGTAGTCATGATTTCTTCCTCTCCCTAGCGATGGCCCACCTGTCATGGTCACTGTATATAAACATTCTGATGCAAAACTGGATGTGTATATGAGGGAATCTTTTTAGACCATTGTCTGTGTGAATATACGAGAAAGCTAAATTCCTGCCGGCAGGATTTTAGTAACAGATCCACACGCGCTGGATGCCGTCCATTATAAATCGTACAACCATCACGCTCCAAAAGTACAGTTCATTGATATTACAATTGTTTTGCCACTTCCTAGTCAAAGATAACGTTTCGCTGGCCTCCCCGACTGGGGAGATTGGATAATATGCCACACTTTATTTGGGGAGTTGATAATTTGCCCTCCTTTACATCCCGTTGGATGATTTGCCCTGTTTTTCTTTTTCCAATAGATAATATGCCCTTTTTAATTACGGTAATCATTTCTCAATTTTTATCCCAATTATCACCATGTGAAATGACTCAACTGCCGTTGTGGCAAATTGCAATTACATCCTAGTCTCCTTCCCTCTTTACGTTGGTATACAAAATGGAACCAACTGATCAAGAATCGTAGATTGATTCTATTACTTTGCGTCATCATGTCTGTGCCCAGCGGACAGGCGGATGCACCGCCGGCCGCCAAGCCGTCAACTCCGGCGGCCCCTAGACAGCCGGCCACCAAGCCATCAACTCTGGCGACCACTGGACAGCGAGGGTTCACACCAGCAGCCGGCGAGGTGATTCCACAGAGTGCCGGACGAGGCAACTCCTGTATCCATGGATCGCTCCAGGATGATCCAGATTGGTAAGCATTTGGTCCTCCCTTCCGCCTCACACCCCACCTCCCAGATGGTGTTGATGAACCTGCATAGAAAGTACAGTAAACTCAGATGAAGCCTGAAAAAATACTTCAGATCTAGCATAGTTTTTATTTTTGGCTGTAATATTTTGTACGTAATTGTATGATGTCCTTATGTTAAAATGTTTATTTCTTCTCCAAGTAGGAGAACGACGGTTGCTAGCAATGATACATACGTATCAACAACAGAAGGAGGTATTGATTGGTCTCAGATTGAGATAGCACCAATCAATGATGACGAAATTGATGTTCCTATAACAGAAGAAAATATGTGCTCGGTACTTGGAATCAGCGATGAACCTGTGCAACGAAAATGTGTATCTGAAGCAGCCATCAAAGCCTCGATTGCAAATGTTGATGCATGTATAGCTGATATAAATGAGGACTTACTTGCCGATGCGGCTCTTCCAGTGCCTGACCATATGCCTGAAGATGATCACTTTTGGTATGATAAGGAACATCCTGTGATAGAGGAAGGTTCTTTGTTTCGTTCGATGAAAGAGTTTAGAATGCTTATGAGAACATTTGCTATTAGAGGTAAGTTTGACATTAAGACCAAGGATAGTGACACTACTAGATATGTGGGTCACTATAAAGGAATTGGATGTCCTTGGCGTATAATTGCTAGAACGATAGAAGATGGCAAAACAGTCAGGGTACAAACTTATCTAACATTAATCATTTTTTATGTTGAAACAATTTTTATAAATTAGTTACACCTAAATGGTTGGTATTGTGCAGGTTAACAAGATAGTAAAGCCTCATAAGTGTTCATCAACCACTAAAGTGATTACAAGCATGGCAGAACAAGCATGGGTGGCAGAAAAGGCAATTGGGTATCTTCAAACTGAACCAAACATTGGTGGCATGGAGCTCCTAAAAAAGCTACAAGCAGAGTACAAATGTACTATTGGGTATGATACTGTACACAGGGGAAAAGAAAGGGCCGCATATATGTTATATGGAACCTGGGGAAAATGCTTTCAGAATTTATTCAACTTCAAAGCTGAGATTGATAAAAGATCTCCGGGTAGCATTGTTGAGGTTGATGTCAAGAGGGGAAAAGGTGGAGTGTATTTCCGGAGATTTTTTATGGCACTTAAGACATGCATTGATGGCTTTTTGGTTGGTTGTAGACCATATCTCAGTATAGACTCCACACATTTGACTGGAAAGTGGAGTGGTCAATTGGCGGCATGTACAGCACTAGACGGACAAAACTGGATGTTTCCTTTAGCATTTGGTTTCTTTGGTACGGAGACTGAGGAGAACTGGGTTTGGTTTATGCAACAACTACATAAGGCAATAGGACATCTTCAAACTCTAGCTATTTGTACTGATGCATGCAAAGGGTTAGAGAATGCAGTTAAAATTGTCTTTCCTCAAGCTGAGCAAAGGGAATGCTTTAGGCATCTAATGGCAAACTTCAAAAAGAAGTTTCATGGAGATGTTTTTGGTCGCATGTGGCCAGCAGCCAAGGCTTACCATCTAGAAACATTTAACTACCATATGGGCAAGATTTTCGAAGCTGAATCTACGGTGAGTACCTACTTGTGTACTTATCATAATTTGAAGTGGATGAGATGCGACTTCAACACAGAAATAAAATGTGATTACATTCACAATAATCTAGCTGAGTGCTTCAATAGCTGGATCAAAGAAACAAAGGATCTACCCATGGATGAGCTAGCAGACAAAATAAGAGAGAAAATAATGATACTTGTTGAGAGGAGGAGAAGGATTGGGGAAATGCTCCGGGGAGAGACGCTGCCTGCCATCATTCAACAAATAAATAATAGAACTAGACAACTTGACCATTTGGTTGTTGGAAGATCAACCGGAGAAAGTTGTGAGGTCAAGGACACCAGCAAGAAGAATCTTAGGCACGTAGTCAAAATAGGTACTTATGAGTGCACTTGCCTAGAATGGCAGCACACTGGAAAGCCCTGTGAGCATGCACTTGCATTTCTTATAGAGAGAGCAGATGTGAACTTTCAACCATATGTGCATGACTACTACTCTGTGAGTAGGTTCCGGGCTGCCTATGCTGGAGAGATTGAACCAATCACAGACAAGTCTCAATGGCCTCAGGTCACTCTAGATTTTGAGATGATACCACCAGATTTAAAAAGCTCTGTTGGGAGAAGGAGGAAGCAGAGGATCAAAAGTTGCCTTGAAGATGGTGGTGGTGGGGGCAAACGGAAGAAAAAAGATGATGATGGCAAACGAAATGAGCAAGGAGGTGGTGCCAAAGAGAAGGAAAAAAGAAAAGAAGAGATTTGGCACCAAAAACAGGTGCAAACAATGTGGAATCTTGGGGCACAGAAAAGCAACTTGTAAAAAGAAGGATGCTAATGAGAGGCAACCCATGTACTAGTACTACTACTACTATATATCATCTACATTAGTATGAAATTAGTATTAGTATACCATTTCTAATGTCATGTCTGATTGAACTTTCTAGCGACGTGTCTGCTCACGAGCTCGCTCCAGCTGTTGTTGCGACACCCACACGCACAACAACAATCACAGTGCCTCCCAGCCTTCATAACAGCCCTGGGCCTATTACAAGGAGGTAACTGTTTATATTTTCCATATGCACATTTGATTCATGCAAAAGAAATCTTGCTTTTGTAACTTATGTGTAAACATGCAGGAGACTTGCTATGGCCATAGCCGAAGGCGATGCATCACAACCATCTGGAACAACGGATGTTTCTGCACCATCGCCTACTTCTCACATCCCTTCAAGCTCTACGGCATGCAAGAAAAAAATGACCCCAAGGAGGAAGAATATGTAATTTCTGAGATACGAACTCAGAATTATTGTTATTTTGCTTGAAGTAAACTCAGATCAAACCGTTATGCCATTTGAACCGAGCAGTCCTTTTTATGACATCGAATTCCATGTACTAAGTGGATACTTGTAGTCGGTTTAATATTTTTATCTATGAAGTTGTTATATGCTGCCAAGTTCTACCGAAGTACATATGTAAGAATGCATAAAAAGCATCATATATAGATGCCTGACCTGTGGTTTAATTAGAAAATGCACTTCAGCATACCCAGCCTGACGATTGGAGCATGCCCAGCTGCTAATTAGTATCAACAATGCCGTTCAGGCTAGCTATTAGTAACGTAGTAGCAACGAGCTCACACAAAAATTTGTACAGATCCATCAACCACCAAAGGATTTTTTTTTACCTGAGCGACAACGGCGGCCGCTGTGGTCTTCCTGGAGCCTCCCTTGTCGAGCTTCAGGGAGTGTTGGCGCCTGCCGGACCAGACGCCACCTACGGCGGGGAGTGGCAGCTGCAAGGACGAGTATTTTGCTCGGCGAGCAACGACGGCGCCATCCGCCTATTTCGCAGCTCCAAGCTGCAGCGGAGCTACCGGACCGCCGAGATGCAGAGGAGCCGCAACGCCTCCGAGCTGCAGCAGGAGCCACCCCGCGTCTCCGAGTTTAACAGGAGCCCCCGCCGCCGAGATGCAGCGGTAGCCGCCGCCAAGATGGGGTCCAAGTGTCCTCGTCGGCCTCCTGCAGGATCTCACTTCAGTACGTGTACAGTGGGAGAGAGGAAAGGGAGAAAGGGGATGAACTAGGGAGATGAACTGTTCAGTGGAACCAAAGACAAATAGTCCAACACGGGGAGATTAGCAGGACGTAATTGCAATTTGCCACAAGGGCAGTTGAGTCATTTCACATGGTGATAATTGGGATAAAAATTGAGAAATGATTACCGTAATTAAAATGGGCATATTATCTATTGGAAAAAGAAAAGCAGGGCAAATCATCCAACGGGATGTAAAGGAGGGCAAATTATCAACTGCCCAAATAAAGTGGGGCATATTATCCAATCTCCCCCCCCCCCCGACTGTGCGACAACTGCTCCATGCGGCGTCGTCATCCTCCCACTCACCGCACGCCCCATCTCTCACCTCGCTCGGTGCGCCCACCGCCGGCGAGGAGCACCAGCAGAAGCGCCCCTCGAACCTCCCATCTGCCCCTGCTCCTTCCCTCTTCCTTCCCTCTTCCTTCCTTCTCCCTGCTCCTTCCCTTCTCTTCTTTCTCTCAACCACCCTGTCTCTCGGTTACATGGCCGCCGCCCGATACAGCGCCATCTCCGACCTCCCCTACTTCGTCCACGTTCGGATATGGCCATTCCCCGACACCCTTCACCCCTGCGCCGCCGGGTTCGCGCCCGCCGGCCTCCCCTAGTCCTGGAGCGTCATCGCAGCATCAGTTGCATCACGCCGAGGACGCGTGCAACCGCAGGTCTGATTTTTCCTCTCTGTAAGAATCTAGCACCCCAATCCTCTTGTCGTCAGCGGCGAGTAAGAAACCATGTGTGTTGCCCGACGAGCCGCTACTTGAAGCTGATGTATTCGCATGGTTTGGCTGCTGTCATACCTAATTTTTTGTGCAAATACTAGGTACATGTAGTGTATACGGTTCAAAGTTGTAGGTCTGCACTTTACTACCATCAATGGGCATCACAGGTGGTAGAAGCACTCGTCGGAAAGAGAAAAGAAAACTGCACAACCTGATGGCTGCGTGAGACTTTGTCTACAAGGAAGAAGACACGAATATAGAAGTATACATGATCCAGCCGACTACCTCACACGAGTACGCGACTTGCCACCTCTTTCATGATTCCAAAATCTTGGAAAACCTTGTGATTGTGATAGTTTGAGGACAGTGGTCAACAACCACCAAGGCGAGGCCACAAAGGGTGTGTAAAATAACTGTCAGCTAAGCTTGTCATGCATGCGACTTCTAGGAATTGGGATTGATCCATTCTTTGCTTCGTCTCTTTCTACATTTTCCTCTCTTAATTAATTTTGCAAATTTTTCTCTTCGTGGTGTCAGGACCCCGATTTCAAGTCACATCAATCTAGCCGGTAACACCTCATATCACTTTGCGGCCTCACGCGCGGTATTCCCACGGGTGTCGCCTTACCATGGCCCGGGACCGTTTGCGTCTTTTGGCTCACGTATATGATACTGTCGCTAGCATCCATATGACAAAGAATCCGAGCCGACATGACTAGTCGTGAACCCAAAGTGGCACTAACTTACGGAGACATGCATACATGAATCAACATCGAGCATGTCTGTCAGCAGCGTGCGAATCCGGGCTGTAGCACTGGGCTAACAGGACTCCGGAGGTCACCGCGTGACATTTCCCCAAAGGGACAGACACAGGAACGAAGTGAATCACATGCCGGCCAGTCAAGTGTTCCGGAGCAGTAGTGCTGGGCTAGCAGGACTCCGGTGAACCGGGCTGTAGCGGACTACTATGGCTCATGGAAGCACAAGACTACATTTCCCCATAAGAGAGACTACCAAGGATAAACCACTAGGTTGTCGGATCCCACACATACCAAGCATTTCAATCATACACACAATATGCTCAATATGTGCAATACAACATGGCATCACAACAAGACTCTACGACTCAGAGTATTTATTCATTAGGCTCCGAGGAGCGAGGTAATACAAACATGGGTCTCATGACCCAACATTCAGAGCATACAAGTCAAACACATGCGGAAGCTTAACATGTCTGAGTACAGACATCTACAAATGAAAAAGGCTGAGAAGCCTGACTATCTACCAGATCCTGCCGAGGACACAGGATCGTAGCTGAGGTATCAAGCTAAACGTCGAAGTCCACGTGGAACTACTAGCGAGACTGAAGCCTCTCTGCAAAAACATAAATTAAGCAAACGTGAGTACAATTGTACTCAGCAAGACTTACATCAGAACTAACTACATATGCATCGGTATCAACAAAGGGGGTGGTGGAGTTTAACTACAGCAAGCCAGCTTTGACTCAGTGGCTAACCTGAACTACGACTGCAAGCAACTCTTTTGGGGTGGCGCGCACGAGTCCACATATTCACCATTCAATACACCACTATGGATCCGCTCCCGTCTCCCTATGAGAAGGCCATCCATAGCACTCACACTTATCTTGCGAGTTTTAGAGTATCCACTTTCACTTGTCTATGAACTATGCAAGGGGTCCAAGTTTCCATATCCAAGGAATCCGGCTATTCGAATAGATAATGATAACCCTGCAGGGGTGTACTTCTTCACACACGCTCCCACCACTTACCACCATATACACGTCATGTATCTCGGCAACCTTCAAGCGGAAGCCTGGCGAGGGTGTCGGCCACGGCCTACCTAAGCACTTAAGTCTCTAGTCCAGGTTTATCGCCTATCTAGGTTCCATCCGCAGGGAGTCCGGCCGAGGTTTCCACATACGGCCCCGAACGATGTGAACAGGGTTCCTGAGACACCAAACGGGCGCCCGATACACCATGCCATGGTGTATCTACCACAACATAGCCCACCCCTAGGGTCAGCGCTACGCACGGCCGCCAACACATAACCTACAAACACCAGAAACTAGTTGCAACTCCTAGACAGAGTACTAGGGTGATTAAGAAGCCGAGAGGGTCAATTTAGGATCCCAATGAGTGGTAGTAGCTGTTCATGGATCACAGACACAGAACTCAGTTCCTGAGGACGGTTTCAATGAGACAACCCACCATGTACTCCTACATGGCCTCTCACCACTACCTTTACCAAAACGTGTTCACACACTTAGCTCACACACAGTAGGACATGTTCACACACCTCCGATTCATTCCCGATGAATCAGACCTGACACAACTCTATGCAATAGCAGGCATGACAAACAAGCATGACCGAGTAGGAACATCAGGGCTCAAACAACTCCTACTCATGCTAGTGGGTTTCATCTATTTACTGTGGCAATGACAGGTCATGAAGAGGAAAGGGGTTCAACTACCGCAACATGTAACAGTTGAATCGTTGTTGTCCTAATGCAGTAAAAGAGAGCAGGAGCGAGAGAGTGGGATTGTATCGGAAGGAACAAGGGATTTTTTATGCTTGCCTGGCACTTCTGAAGATAACATTGAGTCTTCATCAGTGTCAACGATCACAGCGTCGGAGCAGCGTCTACCGAGAGGGGACATTTACCGGCAAACAAGGAAGAACATAATCAATGCGATGCAACAATATGATGCATGATCATGAGATGGCAATATGCTGTTGATTGAGCTAATGCAACTAGCAACAAGTTAAATGGAGTTGGTTTGAACACTAGGTTCAAATTCAAATTCAAACTATGAATTCAAATAGTGCATTATCATGTTTTGGACTAGACAGTGAGGTTAAGTTGTTCAAACATGCATGAAAATGCCATATTCAGATTCCTTGGACTTTTCTGATCATTTTTCATATATAATTTATTTCATTTGGAGTTACGGTTGAATTTCTATGAATTTTAGAAGTTTATACTAATTTCTGGAATTTTCTGAATTATTTTTAATCCAGAAAACGATTAACTGCGTCAGCAATGCGTAAGCATGACGTCATCGGGTCAACAGGGTCGCCCAGAGTCAAAGCTGACGGCTGGGACCCACTAGTCAGTCTCACAGAGCTGGCTAGTGTGGCTGACATGTGGGCCTGGTCAACGGCCACGTCAGCCGGGTCAATGATTATGCGTGGGGCCACTGGATTAATCTAAAATAAACAGGGAATAAACCCAGGGTTAATTTGGGCGCGGGGCCCATATGTCAGTGAGAGAGGGGGTTAATTAGCGGGGTAATTAGTCCCTAACGACGGTGCCAAGTCAGCACGCCGGAGTTGAACGTCGGCGAGCACGCGAACGCGTTGGCGATGCTCGGGAACGCGCTACGGGTGGTGGTTGGACGTGCTGCGGGCACCGCAAGGAAGCCCTCGCTCGCCCGCATCCAGGGGTGCTCGCAGCTGGGCACAGGGAGGTCGGGGTCGACGGCGACGACCACTTGGGCGGCGGCCGGAGTTTGGGTGGTGGTGGGTTTGGCGCTACGGCTTGCGTTCGAGAAAAGTATCAGGCTAGAGAGGCACTAGGCGTTGCTACGAGCGCAACGACACACACACAAGACCAATTGGTCACCGGAGCCACGTCGGCGACGAGGCAGGCGGCAGCGCGATTCGGTCGGCAAGGGGGCGACGGCTACGGGGCATAATCGAGCTCGGGACGATGGGGGTTAGACGCAGGAGCTCACAGCGCTTCGGACGGAAGGCTCGAGGGGCTCGGGGAAGGCCTGCAGACGGCGGAGTGGCGATGGCGTTCATCAGAGCCCGAGGAGGAAGATGAAGCCGATGCCGGCGATGCAGCGCGTACGGGCTCGAGTGCGTCAGCTTGGAGACGTCGGGCGTTGCAGTGAAGCTTCTGGTTGCGTCGAGGGGGTGAGGGGATGGCAGTGGGCGCAGCAACGGCGAGCGGCGGCGGCTGCGTTCGGGTGGGTGCGCGCGAGAGGGACAGAGGAGGGGATGAGCACGGGGGGAAGAGTGATAGGGCCTGGGGGGTGCGTGGCCGTCTCCGTGGCGCTGGGAGAGAGCCTCAGGGGCGTGAGGTAGGCAGGGAGGAGGTGGCGGCCTCAGCGCGCGCCGTGCCCGCCTTCGCCTCTGCCTACTGGTAGAGGTTGAAGACGACTGGCACTAGCCAGCTGGGCTGGGCCGGCTGGAGGAGCTGGGCCACTACAGTAACAGGCCAGGTGGGCTTTGCCAGGTAGGTTCCTCTCTTTCTAATTCTGTTTCTGTTTTCTATTTATGTTATTTTGTTTTGATTTAGTTTATAACCCAAATCATTTTAATAAATCCTGAAAATAATTGTGGGCATTAAATGAATTATTACAGAGGCCCTTAACTATTTCCAGAATTATTGGAGCATTTAAAAAATATTAATAGTATTTAAATGCCCCAATTCAAATACAATATGGGTTATTCAAAAATCCAGAATGGCCTAAAAATATGTGCATCATTTTTGGTAGAGGTTTTCACCTTTATCAAAAATAATGAACTTTTCTAAAGGGCATTCTGGGTTCATTGAAAATATTTTTATTTTGATCCTAATTGCATTTCATTTAGTGCTAGGGCTTGTCATCCCCATTTCAAATTTCAAACAAATATAGACATGATGCATGGATGCTTATGATACTAATTGCAATCAAATTCTAGGGCTGTGACAACTCGCCCCCACTAAACAAGAATCTCGTCCCGAGATTCAAGACGTGAGGTAAGAAGACAGAGGGGATACAAAGCTAATCATGACCTTCACGATCCAGATGTCTTTCTCGAGGATGTTGATTCATTGCATCACCTTGATCTCGACGTCTTGCTTTGAGAACTACATCCAACATGACAACGAGTAGAAAGGGAGAATTTAAGAAGAATCGACCTCCCTGAGGTTCGAGCAACTTAGGATCATCTTAATGATCACAAGATCAACTCATGGAATGAGACATAGTAACATCTCTTGAGCTGAGACACGAAGCATACACCTAGAGGGACGGAGTGAAATGGATGGCGAAGGTTCACTAGGTAGGCAACAATTCCATACTCGAATAGGATGGAGCACGAATTTCAAAGTAGCAAGAAGATATTTGCCATGATTTCATAACGTGATACCTCGGGGAAGGTGACTCGTAGAATTATTCCCTTAAGTGGCAAAAAGAATTACTTTTGATTTGGAGATCATTGAAACTCTTTATACCAGCCTAAGGCAATCACAATCGATCATTTGAAGGAGTTCAAAAGAATGACATACTTGGACTAGAAAGGATGATGTAGACTCCCTTGTTGAAGACAACGCAATGGATGATTTTGCTTATCATCGGAAATGGATGGGACCCATGGTAAGTCCACTTTTGAAGATGATCCTGAACAACAACTACTGAGGTGCAAGCTAGGAACAAAATGCAAATGTTGGGAAAGATTCTGGTAACTGGGGAAGAACTCAACAGTCGAGAGTGATTCCACTGTTTGAAAAGGTTATAACATAACCGAGGAAGCTGGAAGCAAATCCCAGTTAACGCCAATGGTAAAACCTAGTGCTTGCGCGTGCTCTCAAGAACTTGAGCATCTCCATATTCATCAAGGTTTTATCAATATCCGTGGCAAGGATCCTGGCAACACGACATACCACCATGATGACTAGTGATGGATGATGCGGATACAAAGGAAGATAACACCTTCTCAGATCTTCCCTTAGCGAGGCTAAGGGAACAGAATCTGGACGATCGACCGAGAGACATTTAGCACTCCGCTTCTAATGTTCTCCTTGATGTGCTAGCGTAATCCATTTATAGATATGGTTTGATATCTAGAACATCAAGTAAAGGTCGGACTTCGGAAGCTCAAGAATCCGTAAGGATTAACTATGGAGGTAAATCCTACGAAATCCTCATGGGAAGGTGGCCAACTTTCTTCAATCGAGATACTATGATATTAGGTCTTCCAGCTGGATGTGTTGGCCACGACATCCACTTTACCGGTTATCAAGAGACCAATATTATAGTTCTTGGAAAATGCTCCAACCATCATATCTACCTGAGATTCAGATCTTCTTGGTGTCAGGATATTCCAGACTCATCGAGTCTAGAAAGAAAAATGAAGTTTTACAACACAAATCGACGAGATGACGTTGCGAGATTCTCGGGGAATGAACTATGATAGTAAGCTCCAAAACATGAGCCGGTTCTTCTACAAGCGTGTGAGCACGTTGTCCAAGACAAGCATGGCCACCTGGTAGTCTTACAATGAAACACTACCGAGTTCAGGAGGGAACCATCAACAAGGATATCGAAGTCCTTGCGTAAGTCTAGCTCCTAAGAAGAAACTTCTTCTCCTTGAACAAACCAATCAGTGGCTTGGTGTGCTAGGAACACATATGGAGTGGAGGTAATTAATCTACCAAACCATAGAATACTTTGCACATATGCATGACTGATTTGGGATGATTCCAAGGGAAACAAAACAAACCTTTCTCAAATTCATGGCGGCAACTTACACCCAGTGCACGTGAAATTAGAGAAAGTCACTTCTTTTATCCAAGCATAAGCTTCATGAACGGAACACGAAGGCATTGCTTACAAGGTTTTCAACACTAGGTTGATGTTCAACATGAATCATGGGGGAGACAAAATGCTGCTGATGGGCTCAACAACAACTCATCAGAATTTCCATATCACTGGACTTCCACCATCATGCGAACATGGTGATAGCATTGGTCAGACCAAAAGATGTAATGGTGTATTCTCGAGGGATCAACCACGAGTAAGACAACACTACGAACATCGTTGGTTCTGATTTGACTTGACGATAGCCCATACTCAAGTCAAAGTTTTGACAAGACAATAGATCCAACAACTGATCACGAGGACCAATTGGTGAAGATATCATCTTTCTTCAACACACACACAACACAAAGATATCCCTTTAGAAAGAACCAAATTCGGCAAAGCCTTTTATCTTCCAACTCTCCAAGTTGTTGTTTAGCTTAACCATCTAGCTCAGGGGTATCCAACACAGATTCTTGGAGAAGAGGTGGTTTATAGAAAAATCAACATGATCACGAACTCAACATAGCGATCAGGGAACAACCTGGTAATACTTCCGAGAAGATATTCGGAAAATCATGAACCACCGATATGTTATTAAGCTCGAGAACAATCTTGCTTTTCAGGGAAAGACGATATGATCAAGGAGCGAGGGATTGTCACAATCCTAACTCATTGGTCGATGAGTGCACCCGGAGATATGGACTAGGTAGCACGATCAATCTTAGAATGGTAGCTCAAAAATCAACACGCTAGGAATAAGAATATTGTCCATTTACTACAAAGCAACGAGTTGCTCGGAGTATTGATTTCACACATCACAATTCACTTGTCGGCATTCCGGTTACAACAACACGGAACCAAGGAATGAATAATGATGGCGAGAAGTATCACTGTATCAAGAGTTCATAGGAGGTTGTGCAATTGCTATGATATTCCTGACATAAAGAGGGCAATACTTAAGGGTTGAACATAATCAAAAGTTGGATTGGCACTTTGATCTGTGGAATACAACTGCTTTGACCCAATCCTGGATATGGATGTGGTATTGGAGTTTGTTTCTCCTAGTCATTCTGAAATAGAACGGCTTGACGAACCACAAAAATACTAGGCATCGATGAACACGAATGCACACGTACTCTTGGCTATCAACTGATAGAGGATGGTCGGGATACAACTGAAGAAGAACCACTCAAGGAACATATAATTTTCTGAGTTATGGATGCATGGATTAGCATGTTATTTCTTCTGGATAACCCATGCAGAGAGGTAGGATTGGCAGAGTCATAATATAGAATGGGGAACTCATCAGGAGCACTCTGTCGTGACCTTTTGGTTCAAAAGAACTCCTGCCAAGAATGGTCCATGATAATTGGAAGAAGGATGTACCACGAACCTCAAGGACTATGGCAAAGGTTACTAATATCCTAAAGGAACTAGCAACACTATCAACATGAGATAAGTAGGGTGAATCTCGGGTTCAAGAACCCATGAATATAATACCTACCACTACATGGCATCACGGAATGCTTCCGAGAATGGTGGCCAGAATCATCACACCGGAACACAAAACATGGCTAGATTACTAGGTGACTCCCTAAAACACCTAGGGTCATAGTAATAGCTCCAACATATATGTCAAGGCAATAGAGTACCTCAACTCACCGATTAGTGTGGATAAACTGGCCCAAAGGAACGTCGGTAACGGAAGAAGGAATTTGCAAATGCATCAGACTAGTTAGAAACCTGGGATGACTGTACAACATAACGACTGTAAATGCTCAAAATGATTTGAGACATCCTGCAAAATGGTGGCATAACCACTCAACATCACAATATCAAGGTTCTGGGACCAATTATGCACATATGGAAGTAGTAGGAACTGAACTGAGGCTTGAAACTATCAATTCTATAAGTCTATGGATTAGTAGCACGTCATCCTGATAGATAGATGACAGGGCCTAATTCTTAATCCCCGTAGAAAAGAAGAGGTTGACTTAGATCAGAAGGGCATAGGGTAAAGGAGTAAAAAGATTCTTACGTTCCCTTCCATAATCAATTCCCTTACATAACTAAAGCATTTCTAGACTCGACTTCGACCAGTTTGGCTTGGTAATCCTACAGGCAGTCAGGCTCTGATACCAAATCTGTCAGGACCCCGATTCCAAGTCACATCAATCTAGCCGGTAACACCTCATATCACTTTGCGGCCTCACTCACGGTATTCCCACGGGTGTCGCCTTACCATGGCCCAGGACCATTTGCGCCTTTTGGCTCACGTATATGATAGTGTCGCTAGCGTCCATATGACAGAGAACCCGGGCCGACATGACTAGTCGTGAACCCAAAGTGGCACTAACTTATGGGGTCAGGCATACATGAATCAACATCGAGCATGTCGGTTAGCAGCGTGCGAATCCGGGTTGTAGCACTGGGCTAACAGGACTCCGGAGGTCACCGCGTGACATTTCCCCGAAGGGACAGACACAGGAACAAAGTGAATCACATGCCGGCCAGTCAAGTGTTCCGGAGCAGTAGTACTGGGCTAGCAGGACTCCGGTGAACCGGGCTGTAGCGGACTACTATGGCTCATGGAAGCACAAGACTATATTTCCCCATAAGAGAGGCTACCAAGGATAAACCATTAGGTTGTCGGATCCCACACATACCATGCATTTCAATCATACACACAATATGCTCAATATGTGCAATACAACATGGCATCACAACAAGACTCTACGACTCAGAGTATTTATTCATTAGGCTCCGAGGAGCGAGGTAATACAAACATGGGTCTCATGACCCAACATTCAGAGCCTACAAGTCAAACACATGTGGAAGCTTAACATGTCTGAGTACAGACATCTACAAATGAAAAAGGCTGAGAAGCCTGACTATCTACCAGATCCTCCCGAGGACACAGGATCGTAGCTGAGGTATCAAGCTAAATGTCGAAGTCCACACAGAACTACTAGCGAGACTGAAGCCTCTCTGCAAAAACATAAATTAAGCAAACGTGAGTACAATTGTACTCAGCAAGACTTACATCAGAACTAACTACATATGCATCGGTATCAACAAAGGGGGTGGTGGAGTTTAACTGCAGCAAGCCAGCTTTGACTCAGTGGCTAACCTGAACTACGACTGCAAGCAACTCTTTTGGGGTGGCGTGCACGAGTCCACATATTCACCATTCAATACACCACTATGGATTCGCTCCCGTCTCCCTACGAGAAGGCCATCCATAGCACTCACACTTATCTTGCGAGTTTTAGAGTATCCACTTTCACTTGTCTATGAACTATGCAAGGGGTCCAAGTTTCCATATCCAAGGAATCCGGCTATTCGAATAGATAATGATAACCCTGCAGGGGTGTACTTCTTCACACACGCTCCCACCACTTACCACCATATACACGTCATGTATCTCGGCAACCTTCAAGCGGAAGCCTGGCGAGGGTGTCGGCCACGGCCTACCTAAGCACTTAAGTCTCTAGTCCAGGTTTATCGCCTATCTAGGTTCCATCCGCAGGGAGTCCGGCCGAGGTTTCCACATACGGCCCCGAACAATGTGAACAGGGTTCCTGAGACACCAAACGGGCGCCCGGTACACCATGCCATGGTGTATCTACCACAACATAGCCCACCCCTAGGGTCAGCGCTACGCACGGCCGCCAACACATAACCTACAAACACCAGAAACTAGTTGCAACTCCTGGACAGAGTACTAGGGTGATTAAGAAGCCGAGAGGGTCAATTAAGGATCCCAATGAGTGGTAGTAGTTGTTCATGGATCACAGACACAGAACTCAGTTCCTGAGGACGGTTTCAATGAGACAACCCACCATGTACTCCTACATGGCCTCTCACCGCTACCTTTACCAAAACGTGTTCACACACTTAGCTCACACACAGTAGGACATGTTCACACACCTCCGATTCATTCCCGATGAATCAGACCTGACACAACTCTATGCAATAGCAGGCATGACAAACAAGCATGAACGAGTAGGCACATCAGGGCTCAAACAACTCCTACTCATGCTAGTGGGTTTCATCTATTTACTATGGCAATGACAGGTCATGCAGAGGAAAGGGGTTCAACTACCGCAACATGTACCAGTTGAATCGTTGTTGTCCTAATGCAGTAAAAGAGAGCAGGAGCGAGAGAGTGGGATTGTATCAGAATGAACAAGGGTTTTTTTTGCTTGCCTGGCACTTATGAAGATAACATTGAGTCTTCATCAGTGTCAACGATCACAGCGTCGGAGCAGCGTCTACCAAGAGGGGACATTTACCGGCAAACAAGGAAGAACACAATCAATGCGATGCAACAATATGATGCATGATCATGACATGACAATATGCTGTTGATTGAGCTAATGCAACTAGCAACAAGTTAAATGGAGTTGGTTTGAACACTAGGTTCAAATTCAAATTCAAACTATGAATTCAAATAGTGCATTATCATGTTTTGGACTAGACAGTGAGGTTAAGTTGTTCAAACATGCATGAAAATGCCATATTCAGATTCCTTGGACTTTTCTGATCATTTTTCATACATAATTTATTTCATTTGAAGTTACGGTTGAATTTCTATGAATTTTAGAAGTTTATACTAATTTCTGGAATTTTCTGAATTATTTTTAATCTAGAAAACGATTAGCTGCGTCAGCAATGCGTAAGCATGACGTCAGCGGGTCAACAGGGTCGCCCAGAGTCAAACCTGACGGCTGGGACCCACTAGTCAGTCTCACAGAGCTGGCTAGTGTGGCTGACATGTGGGCCTGGTCAACGGCCACGTCAGCCGGGTCAATGATGACGCGTGGGGCCACTGGATTAATCTAAAATAAACAGGGAATAAACCCAGGGTTAATTTGGGCGCGGGGCCCATATGTCAGTGAGAGAGGGGGTTAATTAGCGGGGTAATTAGTCCCCAACGACGGTGCCAAGTCAGCACACCGGAGTTGAACGTCGGCGAGCACGTGAACACGTCGGCGATGCTCGGGAACGCGCTACGGGCGGCGGTTGGACGTGCTGCGGGCACCGCGAGGAAGCCCTCGCTCACCCGCATCCAGGGGTGCTCGCAGCTGGGCGCAGGGAGGCCGGGGTCGACGGCGGAGACCACTTGGGCGGCGGCCGGAGTTCGGGTGGTGGTGGGTTTGGCGCTGCGGCTTGTGTTCGAGAAAAGTAGCAGGCTAGAGAGGCACTAGGCATTGCTACGAGCGCAACGGCACACACACAATAACAATTGGTCACCGGAGCCACGTCGGCGACGAGGCCAGGTGGCAGCGTGATTCGGTCGGCAAGGGGGCAACGGCTACGGGGCATAATCGAGCTCGGGAGGAGGGGGGTTAGACGCAGGAGCTCACAGCGCTTCGGACGGAAGGCTCGAGGGGCTCGGGGAAGGCATGTAGACGGCGGAGCGGCGATGGCGTTCGTCGGAGCCCGAGGAGGAAGATGAAGCCGATGCCGGCGATGCAGCGCGTACGGGCTCGAGCGCGTCAGCTTGGAGACGTCGGGCATTGCAGTGAAGCTTCTGGATGCGTCGAGGGGGCGAGGGGATGGCAGTGGGCGCAGCAACGGCGAGCGGCGGTGGCTGCGCTTGGGTGGGTGCGCGCGAGAGGGACAGGGGAGGGGATGAGCACGGGGGGAGGAGTGATAGGGCCTGGGGGGTGCGTTGCCGTCTCCGTGGCGCTGGGAGAGAGCCTCAGGGGCGTGAGGTAGGGAGGGAGGAGGTGGCGGCCTCAGCGCGCGCCGTGCCCGCCTTCGCCTCTGCCTACTGGCAGAGGTTGAAGACGACTGGCACTAGCCAGTTGGGCTGGGCTGGCTGGAGGAGCTGGGCCACTACAGTAACAGGCCAGGTGGGCTTTGCCAGGTAGGTTCCTCTCTTTCTAATTCTATTTTTGTTTTCTATTGATGTTATTTTGTTTTGATTTAGTTTATAACCCAAATCATTTTAATAAATCCTGAAAATAATTGTGGGCATTAAATGAATTATTACAGAGGCCCTTAACTATTTTCAGAATTATTGGAGCATTTTAAAATATTAATAGTATTTAAATGCCCCAATTCAAATACAATATGGGTTATTCAAAAATCTAGAATGGCCTAAAAATATGTGCATCATTTTTGGCAGAGGTTTTCACCTTTATCAAAAATAATGAACTTTTCTAAAGGGCATTCTGGGTTCATTGAAAATATTTTTATTTTGATCCTAATTGCATTTCATTTAGTGCTAGGGCTTGTCATCCCCATTTCAAATTTCAAACAAATATAGACAGGATGCATGGATGCTTATGATACAAATTGCAATCAAATTCTAGGGCTGTGACACGTGGATACCACGTGAAATGAAGCCAGCACTCTGCATGGTGGCAGGAGTCTCTGCAAATTACTTGCTTTATTGTTCTGCATTTGGAATAATTAGTAGCTGAATTTGTGGAGTTTTCCTCATTCAAATGTTATAGACAGCTAGAAAGACAATCTATTGTATAAGCCGTCTATACCCCCACCTCCCGATAACTTATGTACAAATAACATAATAATTTATGCACACCATAGCAGATGACCTATGTATAACCCATCGGCAACTTATTGCCCCCCCCCCCCACCCCCAATAACTTTTGTGCAAATTGCATGATAATTTTTATGCACACCGGAGCTAATAACATATGTACGTACCACAAACCTGATAACTTAGGTACAAACATTACGATAACGTTTTCCTAGGTAAAAGTTGTTGAATACACATACCCCGATAACTTCTGTGTAAAAGGGTGACAGTAGACACACTACTGACCTGATAACTTAGGTACAAACACCACAGTAAGTTTTCAACGAGAGGCGGGAGTTGTTGGAAAACATACCACCGGTAACTTTTGTGTAAAATGGCATTGGAATATACGTACCATGGACATGGTAACTTTTTTACAAAAACTGCGGAAGTTTTAACCTTCGGAAAATATCTGTTGAATGCGCCTCCCTGATAACTTTTGTATAAGTAGGATGGTAATAGACACACTGCAGACATGATAACTTAGGTAAAAAAATCACGGCAATTTTGAACACCAAGTGGGGCCGGCACCGCAAAGGCAAAGGGCGGTCATAACTTATGTGCCTCGGTGCTGATAACTTTGACGAAGGGGTGATAAAATGTACCCATGACAACTTTAATGTTAATAGCACGGTAACTCGCTCATCGCAAGCCTGATAATTTATGTACCCCGGTCCTGGTAACTTTGCCGCCTGTGGGGGGAGGGGGAGGGGTGGTTGATGAAATATACCACCGTTAACTTTTGTGTGAATGGCATGGTAACTCACACGTCGCACACCTGATAATTTATGTATCCCGGTCCTGATAACTTTGGCATGGGGTATGTGTGTGTGTGTGGGGGGGGTGATGAAATACCCCCCTGATAACTTTTATGTGAATAGTATGGTAACTCACATATCACAGACGTGATAACTTGTGTACCTCAGTCCTGATAACTTTGGCATGGGGGAGGGGTTGATCAAATATCCCATCCCCTCGTTAACTTTTGTGTGAATATCATAATAACTCACACATGTCAGACCTGATAACTTATATGCCTCGGTTCTAATACCTTTGGCGAGGGAGTTGTTTAATAACATACCCCGACAACTTTCGTGTAAATTTTTTGGTACTATACGCATCGTATACGTGATAACACATGCACAATCATCACGGTAACTTTAACCCGAGCTGGTAAGAAGGTTAGAAGGTTTATGCCCTGGTAATATCTGTTTAAACAACGTGGTAACATATGTAGCACATGTGTGATAAATTACTTAGCCCAGAACTGGTAACTTTTGATCCAAAATAAAAGTCGTCGAAACATATCAACATAGGATCTAGTTTCGATGCTCTCTTCGCGGCGTGTTTTTTATGTGAAAACAATTTTTTGATCGGACCGAAGGTTTGAGCTACAAAATATTTTGAAGTTTGAAAATAAGGGGGAATCAAGGATGACATCAACTTTTCGGACTTCTAAATCATTTGCATAGGGGAGAATTGGAAGACGACTTTTTATGCCTCGGTAATTCCTATATAAATAAGATGGTAACATATACGTGGTAACTTACTTAGTCTGGGTATGGTAACTTTCGATCCAAAAAAAAATTGTCGAAACATACCAATATGAGATCTAGTTTTGAAGGTCTCATCGCGACGAATCTTTTTTGTAAAAACAGTTTTTCAATCAAAGCGACGGTTTGAGCTACAAAACATTTTGAATATATATATTTAGATGGAATCTTTGATGACATAAGCTTTTCTGTTTTAGATGGAATTTGCACTGCATGCATGATTAGTGAGGTGCATACTCTAGTCACGGAAGCGAGGTGGGGATGAAGACCGATCGTGCAGATCTATTGCTAATTTCCTGCCGTCCAGACATTAGTGGTGTCCATGAATATATAGACGTCCAAATATACACATGCTATTGGAGATGCTCTCACCCGTCATTCTCGCCGATTTCAGCCACTCCCCTCGTCCCGACGCACTCGTCTCCCTTCCCTCACCCTCCCAGATGCCCCCCACCACCACCGCCAGATCTCCCATCAACCACCACCGCCGCTATGAATCCAGGCTCTCGGCCGCCGGCGACGCACCCCTCACTAGTGAATAGCTCCTTCCTCGACACCTCATCCCTCAGCCCCTGTACTTAGGATTTCACGATGCTTCTTCCCTCATTCGATGTCGTGCCGCTTCCGGTGACCACAGTGCCGTCATCGAGATCTCAACTCCTGGTAAGTTCCCTCCACCTCTCTTCTCCCCCCTCTCTGATACATTTGTTCTGCTTGAACCCTAACCCTAACCCCACCCCATTGTTCAGCACCACGCCTCCCTCCAGTCACTGACCAGATTCGGACAGCAGATCGAGTTGTTGAAGACTCCTGTGCCAACCCATGGTCTGTCAGCTCCGCATCCTCCTCTCTCCATGGTCTTTGTTCTGTCATGCCTCATACCAAACTGCTTGGGAATCGTATCATGTATTGTTGTGGTGATAGACTGGTGATTAGTAGATACCCTCGGAATTGATATGTCTGGTGATCACTTGCTTTAGATATGATTACTAGATACACTTGCACTTATTTTGTTCAGTTTCATGTCCCACGGTCCCAGCAAATTAAACCATGCATCATGATTCCAGAATGAAAACAGATAGTGGCATGCAGGCTATAATAACAAGATATTTGCTCACTACATAATCCAGGAGCATTGCTTGAAATAATTCAAGTTCCTTGTTTGAATTGCCACACTACCGGACTATTAAATTTACGTAAGCCAGTATGTGATCAGATTCAGCAGTCTGCTTGCTGTATGTGAACAGACTCTGTTTACTAGTGATTCTGATAAGGCCTCTGAAGTTTTGTTCTTTGATGCTGTATGTCGTGGATCCTTTCAAGATTGTTGATTGTTTTCTTCCCGACTCCAAATCAACTGTGCACTTTTCAGTTGTACTAGATGCTTATGCATCAATATACTCTAATTAGCCCCAAGTAATAGACATGATAACAATATAATCAAGAGTTTGTTACTATAAAGCCGACAACAAAATGCCACGAGTAAAACCTATAGCCAAGTAAATGAAATATACAGCTATCTGTAGAAAAATAACAGAGTACTGGCCGCACCTGCTAGATGTATTTCAGAACGAGAGGTCAAAATAGGTAAAAAGAAATACTGATGCAAGCTATGCTCTACAACGAGTGCAGAGCAGCTACACAAGAAAAATACATGCACTTATGGAATTGGTGGTTCAAGATCAGGGATGGTGAAGGCATGAATCAGATTAGATGAATACGTCCGCGAAACCGTCGTTGTCGTCGTCGCCGGAAGGGATCGGAGCTTGGGGGCAGGGGAGATCCGGGGAAGGAGAACAGTGACAGACGCGGTCTGTTGCCGTCGCTGGAGAGCCGGAGCTTGGATCCTCAGCACCGGAGGGAGGGGGGTCGGGGGCGTCGCTTCTATCGCCGGCGAAGGAGCTCGGAGGTGGTCGGTGGCGCTGGATCTTGGTCAACGGCACCGCCGTTCGTTCGTCTCGCTCGAGCCGTGGGTTTCCTCCCCGTGGAAAGGACGTGGGTCGACCAGGGTTACCCCGAGAACGATGCGGTCCAAATGACCAGCTCGATTTTCCTGGGCCAACTCGGCCCGTGGTTCTCTGGCCTGGGGAAACAGCGGGGATCTCCCCGGGAAACCCTGCAACCAAACGAGGCCTGATTGATGCAGAGGCCGGGAGCTATCCTCCTTTTCCAAAAGTAAAAAGTAGAAGCACATGGGCGAAGATGCTTTTTTGTTTGGAGGGATGAGCCCGTTACTTTTGTTTCTTTTTTTGTTGCTCCAGCGTCTACATTTTATTGGTAAAAATTTATTTAGACGTAAATATGAAGTGACATTGCATACACCGAAGATGGAGGGAGTATCAACTATACTTAATTCCTGGTTCTAAGCATATATTTAATGCTACCAAAAATATATATGATTCCAAAGGTAAACCAAATACTAACTAAGTAATCTATAGATTACTGTCAAACAATCAAGGAATAATTAACAAATCTATTAAAATCAATCAGCTTGTCTGTAAAACAAAGTAGAAGACAAATCTTGATCAGAGGAGCAGTCGGTGACATGCCAATGGCTTCTTGGGGCAATCAGCAATACACTCTGATCATGATACCACACCAGGTCGGTTATATCATTGCCATATTAAGAGATGAGCAATACTTGTATTTGCATGTGCAATGATACTAACATGTACTGTGACAACATTGTGAATACAGTTTTATATCGACGTCACGAGATTCTATTGCTCGTAGCACAACATTCAGCAGGTCCACCATCTTAAATATCAAATGGTAGAATGATACTTACTACTCCCTCTGTCCCATAATGCAAGACGTTTTTGCATGTTAATATAGCTTGAAAAAACGTTTTACATTATGGGACAGAGGGAGTAGTAAATATTATACATTTCTTGGGGAGGATGTAAACGAAGAATAGGTGTTACAATTACCAAAAATACAAATAATCTTCCAAGCATGACTTGGTAACAACAAAGCCAGGAACAGTTCACAAGTCAGCTACTAGAAATCTTTTTGATTTAAGTTCTCGTCCAAAGAAACACTTTGCTGTTGGAGCTTGAACAGGTAGGATAGCCAACTTTATATGGGTGTGCAGAAAACTGATGTGGAACGGATGTCATGTGTTCACTCCTAAGACATGAGCTGTTCTGAGCCGAGAGGCCACTGTCATTGACATCAACTGAGATAATGTCTATTCCCTTGCTCATGTTTTCAGCATATAGGTCGGTGTCATTCCAGCCCCCAGATAACCCTTCAACTATTGAATCTTATTTGATTAATTATATTAACAAATAGTATTTATTTAAGATCACAGAAATAGGTGAGACGAGCTGTCATACTTGGATTTAGAAGGCCAACTGCCTTTCTGGTTATTATACTCCACAGTGTGCGACTTTTCAAAGTTATCCATACCAAATACTCAGACAGTACCACAAATGCTGGAGCTGGATACAATGAGAATAACATCATTTGAAAGTTAATAATCTAGAAAAACAGATTTATCATCCAGATGTCAGTAACAGTGCAGAATATTTAATTTCTGAAGCTCGGCACTACTAATGCTAAGAGATGAAAATACCCGCGCAATGTTGCCAGAATATTGGGTGAAAAGTCACAGCATAACAGAAACTATTTAAAATGCTATCAAGTTATGTTGATCTGCCAATCAAAAATCTAGCGATATATTTGCACAACTCGCGAAAAGTCTAACAGTAACTTACATTTATTGAGTCTAGCCATGACATAGTGGTGGTTCAAGAAACATGTTTCTTAAATGAGGGGGAACCTTCTAAGCAAGTTGAAGGGTAGGAAGATGGTCAGAAATAAAGTACCTTGTTACTGCTAGCATGCGGCCACTAGGTGAGAAATAAGTTGGCTGAGCAAATTTGTTAACTTTGAAAACCTATAGGCTATCTGGCTCCTTCGTTTTTATATTTCTCACATCCCGTATACAGGCTGTTTGATCCGTTGAACTGGTAGCGAGCATATGTGGCTTCTCTAGATGAAAATTTATTGAGTTGATTCCCTCCTCATGCACATCCCATGTAGTTAACACCTTAACCACGGGCTCATCGAAAAGTGTCAAGCCACCCTTTCCATCACCAAAATATAGGCGTATGACACTTTTGTGCTTGACAAAGCGAATAAACATGCCACTCTCACAAATGGACCATATTTTATTTCTCCTCCTTAGAATCCATAAAACAAATTTCACCCTGAGGGCTAGAGCTGTAAACCTGTAGCCAAGTAAATGAAATACACCACAAAATAGAATTATAATTGATATAGAACGTTCGGTGAGATATACAACATCTAAATAACTATCTGCACACTGGAAATAGGATAAATTCAACCTAATTTAGCTACCTTGACCTTGATTAGCAAATGCACCTATTGGATGACTCTAACGAGGAGTCCCAAAATTAAGTATCAAATTCTTTTAGATGATGGAAGATTTTCTTGAAACTTAGGCCACACCAAGGAGATACAGCCGAAATAATTCAAAAGCTTCCATCATCTAAAAGAATTTGATACTTAATTCTAGGACTCCTTGTTAGAGTCATCCAATAGATGCATCTGCTAATCATGTTCAAGGTAGCTAAATTAGGTTGGATTTATCCCATTTCCAGTGCGCAAATAGTTATTTAGATGTTCTATATCTCATCGAACGTTCTCTATCAATTATAATTCTATTTTGTGGTGAATTTCATTTACTTGGCTACAGGTTTACAGCTCTAGCCATTAGGGTGAAATTTGTCTTATGGACTCTGAGGAGGAGAAGTACAGTATGGTCCATTTGTGGGAGTGGCCTATTTATTCGCTTTGTCTAGCACAAAAGTGTCATATGCCTACATTTTGTTGATGGAAAGGGTGGCTTGGCACTTTTCGATGAGCGTGTGGGTAAGGTGTTAACTACATGGGATGTGCATGAGGAGGGAATCAACTTAATAGATTTTCATTTGGAGAAGCCACATATGCTTGCTACCAGTTCAGCGGATCAAACAGCCTGTATATGGGATGTGAGAAATATAAAAATTAAGGAGCCTGATTGCCTGAAGGTTTTCAAAGTTAACAAATCTGCTCAGCCAGCTTATTTCTCACCTAGTGGCCGCATGTTAGCAGTAACAAGGTACTTTATTTCTGACCATTTTCCTACCCTACAACTTGCTTAGAAGGTTTTCCTCACTCTTTGATTTAAGAAACATGTTTCTTGAACCACCATTATGTCATGGCTTGACTCAATAAATGTAAGTTACTGTTAGACTTTTCACGAGTTGTGTGAATATATCGCTAGATTTTTGATTGGCAGATCAATATAAATAGTTTCTGTTATGTTGTGACTTTTCACCCAATATTCTGGCAAACATTGCGCGGGTATTTTCATCTCTTAGCATTAGTAGTGTCGAGCTTCAGAATTAAAATATTCTGCATTGTTACTGACATCTGTATGATAAATCAATTTTTCTGGATTATTTCCTTTCAAATAATGTTATTCTCATTTTATCCAACTCCAGCATTTTTGGTACTGTCCAGGTATTTAGCATGTATGACTTTGAAAAGTCGCATACTGTGGAGTATAATAATCAGAAAGGCAGTTGGCCTTCTAAATCCAAGTACGACAGCTTGTCTCACCTATTTCTATGATCTTAAATGAATACTATTTGTTAATGTAATTGATCGAATAAGATTCAATGATTGGAGGGTTATCTGGGGCTGGAACGACACCGACCTATATGCTAGAAACATGAGCAAGGGAATAGACATTATCTCAGTTGATGTCAATGACAATGGCCTCTCGGTTCAGAACAACTCATGTCTTAGGAGTGAACACGTGACATCCGTTCCACACCAGTTTTCTGCACACCCATATAAAGTTGGCTATCTTGCCTATTCAAGCTCCAACAGCAAGGTGTTCCTTTGGACCAAAACTTAAATCAAAAAGATTTCTGGTAGCTGACTTGTGAATTGTTCTTGGCTTTGTTGTTACCATGTCATGCTTGGAAGATTATCTGTATTTTTGGTAATTGTAACACCTAATCTTCCTTTACATCGTGCCCAAGAAATGTATAATATTTAGTACTCCCTCTGTCCTATAATGTAAGGCGTTTTTTCAAGCTATGTTAACATGCAAAAACGTCTTGTATTATGGGAGAGAGGAAGTAGTAAGTATCATTCTACCATTTGATATTTAAGATGGTGGACCTACTGAATGTTGTGATACGAGGAATAGAATCTCATGACGCCGATATAAAACTGTATTCACAGTGTTGTCACAGTACATGTTAGTATCATTGCACATGCAAATACAAGTATTGCTGATCTCCTAATATGGCAATGCTATCACCGACTTGGTGTGGTATCATGATCAGATTGTATTGTTGATTGCTTGCAATTTAGTGCAAGTGAACCTGCTAACTCGTTGTATGTCGTGAAGCTGATTGCCCCAAGAAGCCATTGGCATGTCACCGACTGCTCCTCTGATCAAGATTTGTCTTCTACTTTGTTGTACAGACAAGCTAATTGATTTTAATATATTTGTTAATTATTCCTTGATTGTTTGACAGTAATCTATAGATTACTTAGTTAGTATTTGGTTCTACCTTATTTTGAAATTATATATATATATATATATATATATATATATATATATATATATATATATATATCTTTTGGTAGCAATTAAATATATGCTTAGAACCAGGAATTAAGTATAGTTGATACTCCCTCCATCTTCGGTGGATGCAATGTCACTTCATATTTACGTATAAATAAATTTTTACCAATAAAATGTAGAAGCTGGAGGAACAAAAAAAGAAAGAAAATTAAGGGGCTCATCCCTCCAAACAAAAAAGCATCTTTGCCAATGTGCTTCTACCTTTTCCTTTTGGAAAAGGAGGACAACCCCCGACCTCTGCATCAATCAGGCCTCGTTTGGTTGCAGGGTTTGTCGGGGGATTCCCGTTGTTTCCTCGATCGGCTTCAGTTAGTCTTTATCGTATCTAATTTTTCAAACAATTTTCCCTTTATTTTGGACTCTAACTTGCATGATTTGAATGGAACTAATCCGGACTGACGCAGTTTTCAGCAGAATTGCCATGATGTTATTTTTGTGCAGAAATAAAAGTTCTCGGAATGACTTGAAAATCAACGGAGAATATTTTTGGAATATATAAAAAATACTGGCGAAAGAATCAAGACCAGGGGGCCCACACCCTGTCCATGAGGATGGGGGGCGCGCCCCTGCCTCGTGGGCCCCCTGATGCTCCACCGACGTCCATCCTGACTCCATATATTCATGTTCGGGGAGAAAAAAAATCAGGGAGAAGGATTCATCGCGTTTTATGATACAGAGCCGCCGCCAAGCCCTAATATCTCTTGGAAGGGTTGATCTAGAGTCCGTTCGGGGCTTCGAATAGGGGAATCTGTCGTCATCGTCATCATCAACCTTCCTCCATCATCAATTTCATGATGCTCACTGTCGTGCGCGAGTAATTCCATCGTAGGCTTGCTAGACGGTGATGGGTTGGATGAGATTTATCATGTAATCGATTTAGTTTTGTTACGATTTGATCCCTAGTATTCATTATGTTCTGAGATTGATGTTATTATGACTTTACTATGCTTAATGCTTGTCACTAGGGTCCGAGTGCCAGGATTTCAGATTTGAACTTATTATGTTTTCATGAATATATGTGAGTTCTTGATCCTATCTTACAAGTCAATAGTCACCTATTATGTGTTATGATCCGTTAATTGATCCAATGCCTACAGTTTTTCATATATTGATCTCTCCTTCATTACTTTTCTTTTGCCACTGTTAACGCTACTATCATATTACTTTGTTACTAAATACTTTGCTGCGAATATTAATTCTTTCAGGTGCGGTTGAATTGACAACTCAATTGTTAATACTTGAGAATATTTTTTGGCTCCCATTATGTCGAATCAATAAATTTGGGTTGAATACTCTACCCTCAAAAACTGTTGCAATCCCATATACTTGTGGGTTATCAAGACTATTTTCTGGCGCCGTTACCGGGGAGCATAGTTCTATTTTTTGAGTCATTGAGATTTATATCTGTTGATCACTATAACGAATTTGAAAGACGAAAGAACTAAGATTTTTCCTTCAACTACGATGGGAGGTAAGGAATTGCCATCTAGCTCTGCACTTGATTCACCTTCTGTTTTGAATAAATTTGCGACACCTACTGCTGCTATTGATTCTGATATGTCGCATGTTATTGATGATGCCACTTCTGCTATGCGTGATATTTATGATGAAACTACTTCTATGCTTGATACTACTATGCCACTAGGTGAATTTCTTGATGAACAACTTCCTAGGGCTAGAGAGAATAAAATTATTGAATCTGATAATATTGATGAAAGTGATGATGAAGATTCTCCCCCTAGATATGAATTGCCTGTTGTACATGAGGGTTATGTTATGCATGAAGAAACTGCTAGAGACTTTCTTGCTTGCAATGGTAGATATGATCTTAAGAAATTATTAGCTAAGCTGAAAGAAAAATCTTTGAATGCTAAATGAAATATGACCCTGCTTTTGCTACTTCATCTATCTTTATTTCCGATAAGGATTATGGTTTCTTTGTCGATTCTGAGTTAATTACTTTAGTTGAATCTGATTCTTTTTATGGCTATGAATCTGAAACTATTGTGGCACATCTTACTAAATTGAATAATATAGCTACCCTATTCACTAATGATGAGAAAACTCGCTATTACTTTATCCTTAAATTATTTTCGTTCTCATTAAAGAGTGATGCTAAAACATGGTTTAATTCTCTTGATCCTGGTTGTGTGCGTAGTCCCCAGGATATGATTTATTACTTCTATGCTAAATATTTCCCCGCTCATAAGAAACAAGCTGCTTTAAGGAAAATATATAATTTTGTGCAAATTGTAGAAGAGAGTCTCCCACAAACTTGGAGGAGACTTCTCTGATTACTTAATGCTTTCCTGATCATCCTCTTAAGAAAAATAAAATACTTGATATCTTTTATAATGGACTAACCGATGCTTCCAGAGACTACCTGGATAGTTGTGTTGGTTGTGTTTTTAAGGAAAGAACTGTTGATCAAGTTGAATTGCTATTGAATAATATGTCGACTAATGAAAATAATTGGACACTTCTTGAACCAACTCCTAAGCTAACTCCGAAGAAAAAGGTATTCTACTTCCCAGTCCTGAAGATATGCAAGAGGCAACGAAATCTATGAACAAAAGGTATTAAAGCTGAAAATGTTAAGAATTTACCACCTATTGAAGAAATGCATGGTCTTGATAACCTGACACATGTAGTAAGGTAAATTCTCTCTATAGATTTGATGAAGGTGATATTCCTCGTTATAAGTCTGCTAGCCAATGCTTGGATGAGTTTGACAATTTTATTGTTAAACAAGAAAATTTTAATGTTTATGTTGGCAGACAATTGAAACGTAATGCTTATATGATTGAACACTTCAGTGATTATATGTCGAGAGTTAAAGGTGAACTTAAACTCATTAGTAAACATGCTTCTATGGTTATCACTCAAGTAGAACAAATGCTTAAGGCTCAAAATGATTTGCTCAATGAATTAAATAACGATAATCCTACATCTACGTAACACACTACGAAGACTTACGAAAGCTTCCTAACTAAAACTCTCTGCCCCCCTGATTTTAACGGGGTGGGCCCCTGCTACCCCTATCCATCCAATCCCACCTCACCATGTTCCTTTTTACGTAAGACATTTAGGTAACCTTATCTAATCTAGCATTACTCATTAAATAATAAGAATAATGATAATGCTGTTAAGGTTGTGACTAGAGGAGATAGAATGACTCAGGAACCTTTATATCCCGAGGGCCATCCTAAGAGAATTGAGCAAGATTCTCAGAGAATTAATGTTGATGCACCTAGTTTTTCTAAAGAGAAGAAAAAGGAAAATGATAGGACCTTGCATGCTTTTAATGAACCTGTTATTAACACAGCTGATAATCCCAATGATATTTCTATTTCTGATGTTGAAACACAATCTGGTAATGAACCTGAACCTAGTGATAATGTTAATTATGATGTTCATGTTGATGCTCAACCTAGTAATAACAATGATGTAGAAATTGAACCTGTTGTTGATCTTGATAACCCACAATCAAAGAATCAACGTTATGATAAGAGAGACTTCGTTGCTAGGAAGCACGGTAAAGAAAGAGAACCATGGGTTTAGAAACCCATGCCTTTTCCTCCTAAACCATCCAAGAAAAAGGATGGTGAGGATTTTGAGCGCTTTGCTGAAATGATTAGACATATCTTTTTGCGTATGTGTTTGACTAATATGCTTAAAATGAATCCTTATGCTAAGTATATGAAAGATATTGTTACAAATAAAAGAAAGATATTGGAAGCTGAAATTTCCACCATGCTTGCCAATTATACTTTTAAAGGTGGAATACCTAAGAAACTAGGAGACCCAGGAGTACCAACTATACCATGCTCCATTAAAACAAATTATATTAAAACTGCTTTATGTGATCTTGGAGCCGGTGTTAGTGTTATGCATCTCTCTTTATATCGTAGACTTGATTTGAATAAGTTGACACCTACTAAAATATCTTTGCAAATGGCTGATAAATCAACTGCTATACATGTCGGTATTTGTGAGGATGTGCCTGTTGTGGTTGCAAACGTTACTATTTTAACGGACTTTGTTATTCTTGATATTCTCGAGGACGATAGTATGTTGATTATCCTTGGTAGGCCCTTTTTGAGTACTGCAGGGGCTATTATTGATTGCAACAAAGGCAATGTCACTTTTCATGTTAATGGTAATGAGCATACAGTACACTTTTTGAGAAAACAACCTCAAGTCCATAGTATCAATTCTATTGGAAAATTTTCAACAATTACTATTGGAGGTTTTAAATTTCCTATTCCTACAGTCAAGAAGAAATATGATATTCTTATTGTGGGGGACATTCATATCCCCGTTGAGGTAACATAGTGCTATTCGAAAATTCTCCGGTTTCATGTTATTCGGAAAGAGTTTGTTAACAAGACTTGATCAACCTTGTTAGTGGATTCCTTTTTGATGAGAATGAGATGGATGAAGTTAGAAAATATAACTCTCTGTACCCTCCTTTTACTTTCTGTTATTTAGATTAAATAAAGCAATAATAATATTTTCTGTCTCTTTTTTGAATTATCCTTGCAATAAAAAATACCTTGAATATAAAAGTTCTCCAAATGCTCCAAAACTAAAATATGATTTTTTTTCTAAAATATTTGAGAATTATTGGCACTGAGAACACATCAGGGGGAGCAGCCACCTGGCCACGAGGGTGCAGGGCGCACCCACCCTTTGGGCACGCCCCCTGCCTCATGGGCCCCTCGTGGCCCCCTCCACTTATTCTTGAACCCACACACTTCGTCTTCTTCCAGAAAAATCATCCACCAGCTCAAACCCGAGTTCTAACTCATCTTGCTGCCATTTTCGATCTCCTTGCTCAAAGCTCCATTCACAAAACTGCTTTGGGGGATTGTTCTTCGGTATGTGACTCCTTCAATGGTCCAATTAGTTTTTGTTCTAGTGCTTTATTTATTGCAAATTTTTGCTGCTTAGGTGACCCTGTTCTTGAGCTTGCATGTCACATTTATATGGTCCCAAGTAGTTCTAATGCATGATATTGCCTCTAGGCACTTGTGGGAGTAGTTGCTATCAATTTTGTTGAGTTTGGTTCACTTTTATTTTGAGTTGCTAAAAATTTCAGAAATTTTCATAAAATGATGAAAAGATTGTTGAGGGGCTCTTCGAGCCGAAGATTGGCAGATAAACAAAGTGAAGAGAATAAGAAGCCCAAATATAATCTTTCTTGCACCGCGGAAGTTCGTCCGTGTGAATGGCCTTGTGATGAGTTCTTGAGAGCAGTCGGGATTCATGATGATTTTTATTATTTGGCTAAGAATGCGGGCCTCATTGACTTCCTCCATGACCAGCGCGAACAGTATCTCCTCCTCATTAATATTTTTGTGGAAAATTTTCATTTCCATGCTAGGAGATCATCACCTTCGGTGGATTTTTTATTTGTATGATGAGTATAGGGAGATGTCCCTTTATGATTTTTGTGAGGTTTGCAAGTTACCCTATGCGGGCAGCATAGAGGAAGCACATCGTAATGATGTGGAAGGGTTTATTGATATGATTGTTATAGGAGAAACGAGGAAGGTTTTCGATGCAAGAATCACTAGCATAAATTTTCCTGTTCTGCTTACTTTGCAATATTCTCTAATAGATGTTTAATTGGTCGTGGGAACAGTGAAAACCTTGTGCCCCTGATATTGTTATTTCGCGCCATGCCTTGTTTCTTGATACTACTTTCAGTTTAGGCGCTATTGTTGCTAAACGGTTAAGTCTGAACCGTACGAAGGGTCCCGTCTTTGGAGGCATCTTTGCCTCGCGCCTTGCTGCACATTTTAACATACCTATTAGGCATTATGAGAAAGAGGAGAAGTTGTTGCATCCTATTTTTCTATATTATAAGAGTATGGTAGCACATGATTTTATTGTTAAAGATAAAAAGAAGATGCTTAAATATAGATTAATATTTGATAAAAAATACTTTGAGACTATCACCTTGCCTGCTTCCTCTTTGTTCAACATATTTTCAGGCACGTACATTGTTTTGCCGGAGGCCATTGCATACCGGAGCCAGACATTAGCTCCAGAGCCCGAGCCGGAGCCACCACTTGATCCTTACCGTCAGTCTGTTTATCAATGGGATCTGGAAGAGACCGTCAATCAGTGGCACCCAGAGGACAGTCCTCCATACACCGGAGAGGGTCACTTTGATCCATGGGCATAGACCAACTTAGGCCAAAAGCCTAAGCTTGGGGAGTACGTATTTCCCACCGACATTACATTCATGTTCACACACTCATTCTAGTTGTCGGTGCTCATACTTTTTCATTGTAATATCCATGCTAGTTTATTTTCCTTTTTCTCGCTTTCTTCTTGTGTGTTTGAATAACCTTAATAAAAACCAAACAAAATTAGTTGTAGCCTTTAACTAGTATACTTTCCATGCCTGTAGTAGTAGTAATTAAAAAGAAAGCCCAAAAATATTTCTCGTTCTTCTTTTGCTTGTTGGGAGCTTTCCCGTGTAAATAGTTTTATCTCTTTTCTTTTCTTTGGGAGTCGAGATGAGAAGACCATAATTAAAATGTTGAAATGGCTCTTATATGCATTATTGTTGATTTAACAAAGAGCCCATATTACCTTGTCTTCTCCTTTGTATTAAATGCTTGCAGATTCCAGCTTAGTCCAATGCACGTGCACTATTATTATTATCACACCGTTCGGTCGTGCAAGTGAAAGGCAATAATGACGATATATGATGAACTGGTTGAGATGAGAAAAGCCGGTATGAACTCGACCTCTCTTGTTTTTGTAAATATGATTAGTTCATTGTTCCTGATTCGGCCTATTATGAATGAAACATGTTTGCAATGACAATTAGAGATTATAGTTGCTTATGCCATGGTTAATTAGCTAGGAACTTATAATGGTTTACCTTGCGTGCCAACATGCTATTAAAATGGTTGTGATGTGGTATGATAGGGTGGTATCCTCCTTTGAATGATTCAACTGGCTTGACTTGGCACATGTTCACACATGTAGTTGAAACAAAATCAACAATGCCTCCATGATATTTATGTTCATGGTGGATTATATCCTACTCATACTTGCACTCAATGTTTATTAATCTTAATGCATGTTCATGATTGTTGTCGCTCTCTAGTTGGTCGCTTTCCAGTCTTTGTCTAGCCTTCACTTGTACTAAGCGGGAATACTGCTTGTGCATCCACTTCCATAAACCCCAAAGTTATTTCATATGAGTCCACAATACCTTCCTATATGCGGTATCTACCTGCTGTTCCAAGTAAGTTTGTATGTGCCAAACTCTAAACCTTCAAATGAAATTCTGTTTTGTATGCTCGAATAGCTCATGTATCAACTAGGGTTGTCTGTATCTTCCATGCTAGGCGGGTTATTCTCAAGAGGAGTGGACTCCGCTCCTCACTCACGAGAAAATGGCTGGTCACCGGGATGCCCAGTCCCATGCTCAAATTAAATCAAAATAATTGCAAACAAAACTCCCCCGGGATTGTTGTTAGTTGAAGGTACCCATTGTTTTGGACAAGTCATGGATTGATGAATGTTGGTGGTAACGGCAGTATAAACTTTACCATTCTGTTTGGGAATCGTCTATAATGTGTGTAGCATGGAAGATATCGAGATCTCTCGGTTGTTATGTTGACAATGAAAGTATGCCACTCAAAATATTATTTATCTATATTTCATAATCGAGCTCTGGTACCTCTACAAATCCCTATTTCCCTCTGCAAAGGGCCTATCTATTTACTTTTATGTTGAGTCATCATCCTCTTATTAAAAAGCACCAGTTGGAGAGCACCGCCGCCATTTGCATCCATTATTATTAGTTTACATTGAGTATGACTATGACTAGATCTCTTTTACCATGAATTACAATGTTTAGTCAGTCCTTGATCTTCAGAGGTGCTCTGCATTTATGTTTTACGGTCTCAGAAAGTGCTAGCAAGATACCATCTTGTTATATCATATTATGATTGCTTTGAGAAAGTGTTGTCATCCGAGATTTATTATTATTGCTCGCTAGTTGATTATGACATTGATATGAGTAAATATGAGACCTAAGTGTTATTATGAATATGGTTAGTTCATAATCTTTGCTGAAAACTTGAATGCTTGCTTTACATATTTGCAACAACAAGAGCAAACAGAGTTTGTAAAAGTTTTTCTTTATCACTTTCAGTTTGTCAACTGAATTTCTTCAGGACAAGCAAAGGTTTAAGCTTGGGGGAGTTGATACGTCTCCATCGTATCTACTTTTCCAAACACTTTTGCCCTTGCTTTGGACTCTAACTTGCATGATTTGAATGGAACTAACCCGGACTGACGTTGTTTTCAGCAGAATTGTCATGGTGTTATTTTTGTGAGAAATAAAAGTTCTCGGAATGACCTAAAAATTAACAAAGAATATTTTTGGAATATATAAGAAATACTAGCGAAAGAATCAAGACCAGGGGGCCCACACCCTGTCCACGAGGGTGGGGGCGCGCCCAGGGGGGCGCGCCCCCCTACCTCGTGGGGCCCCTGATGCTCCATCACATCCATCCTGACTCCATATATTCATGTTCAGGGAGAAAAAAATCAGGGAGGACTCATCGCGTTTTATGATACGGAGCCACCGCCAAGCCCTAATCTCTCTCGGAAGGGCTGATCTGGGGCTCCGGAGAGGGGGATCCGTCGCCATCGTCATCATCAACCTTCCTCCATCACCAATTTCATGATGCTCACCGCCGTGCGTGAGTAATTCCATCATAGACTTGCTGGACAGTGATGGGTTGGATGAGATTTATCATGTAATCAAGTTAGTTTTGTTAGGATTTGATCCCTAGTATCCATTATGTTCTGAGATTGATGTTACCATGACTTTGCTATGCTTAATGCTTGTCACTAGGGTTTGAGTGTCATGATTTCAGATCTGAACCTATTATGTTTTCATAAATATATGTGAGTTCTTGATCCTATCTTGCAAGTCAATAGTCACATATTATGTGTTATGATCCGTTAACCCCGAAGTGAGAATAATTGGGATAGTTACCGGTGATGACCTTAGTTTGAGGAGTTCATGTATTCACTAAGTGTTAATGCTTTGGTCTGATACTCTATTAGAAGGAGGCCTTAATATCCCTTAGTTTCCAATACGTCCCCACTGCCACGGGAGGGTAGGACAAAAGATGCCATGCAAGTTCTTTTCCATAAGCATGTATGACTATATTCGGAATAAGTGCCTACATTACATTGATGAACTGGAGCTAGTTCTGTGTCACCCTAGGTTATAACTTTTGCATGAGGAATTGCATCCGACATAATTCTCCATCACTGACCCAATGCCTACGAGCTTTTCATATATTGATCTGTACTTAGTTACTTTTCTTTTGCCACCGTTACCACTACTATCATATTACTTTGCTACTAAATACTTTGTTGCGGATATTAAGTCTTTCAGGTGCGTTTGAATTGACAACTCAACTGTTAATACTCGAGAATATTCTTTGGCTCCCCTTGTGTCAAATCAATAAATTTAGGTTGAATACTCTACCCTCGAAAATTGTTGCGATCCCCTATACTTGTGGGTTATCAACTACATCGTTCTCGGGGTAACCCTTGTCGACCCATGTCCTTTCCACGCGGAGGATACCCATGGCTCGAGCGAGATGAGCGAACGACAGCGCCGTGGACCAAGATCCAGTACCCCCGACCACCTCCAAGTTCCTCCGCCGGCGACAGAAGCGATGCCCCCGACCCCCTCCTTCCGGTGCTGAGGATCCAAGCTCCGCCTCTCCAGCGACGGCGACGGACCGCGTCCGTCACTGTTCTCCTTCCCCGGATCTTCCCTCCTCCCCCAAGCTCCTATCCCCTCTGGCACGGCGACAACGACGGTTTCGCGGACATATTCATCTAATCTGATTCATGCCTTCACTGTCCCTGATCTTGAACCACCAATTCCATAAGAGCATGTATTTTTCTTATGTAGCCGCTCTACACTTGTTGTAGAGCATAGCTTGCATCAGTATTTTTTTTACCTATTTTAATCTCTCGTTCTGAAATACATCTAGCAGGTATGGCCAGTACTCTGTTATTTTCCTACATATAGCTGTATATGCATCTGAAAGGGTAAGTACTTGGATGACCTTGACTACATCATACTGATTGTAATAACTTGCATAAGACTCTGTATTCGACCATGTTCCAGTCCTGCATTATTTGTTAGAATTACCATTAAAGAAAATTTAGGACATAAATATATTTCCAGGACATGCTAGAGAAAAAGGATGGTATTTATGGGGTAGTACTCAAACTACCGCTACGCACTAAAGAAATATATATGCACCAGAACAGTGGGTCAGTTGGTTCATCTAGTTGTTCATATTTTTTGTACTACTAGGACCGTTAGCTACTCCAATTAACAGTTGGTTGGATGAATATTATGGTGCCGAGGAATCATGATTGATGATGAGACAGACGTAGTACCATATTACTCCATGGGCAGTACATCTATTTAGCTACATAGGCAATGTGAAGAAGAAAATCACTGGCATCACAGCTCTTGGTTTCTTATCATCATTTGCCTGGATATTGGATTGTCTGGCCTAGTACATAACTAATTAAATGCCCAACTCTTTTATGTTATCCATGTGAAGCTAATTAAGCTTCAACATCTTGCAATTTATCATGCAATTCTAAACAGTAGCATATGTCTATCTACCCTGCTGGGAATTTTCACTCTACATACAAATTTAAGAGGCAAATGCTGGGAGTTTCAGTCTTGTCTGATGGCTAGGAACTCAACTCTACTTCTTGTTGTTGGAGTTCCAGGCTTGTTGCATAGTTTGTAGCTTCAAGAGTACTCTGGCTTCTAGCCACAGTGCACTACAAATTATTGTAGAATTACAAAGTGTACACAACATTGCACCTTACATGACTGAGCATTCTTTTCTTGTGAAATCAAATGCCATGACTAAGCATTATTTTATCAACTTGTGTACACTTGCTCTGCTTGAGGCTACTGTATAACTTGTGCTTTTTAACTTGCTGTACATAGCATGCAATTTTTTACTGTATCAAAGACAGAACACACGCCATTCTTTTAAAACTCACTAAAAGAGCCACACATTTGAAAAAATGTTAGATTCTTCGATATTTAATTTGGTCTGTTCTTTGTATGGATGTGTGACAATTCTTAAAACTGAGCAAAAGCTTGTGCATGTGTCTTGTTGCCAAACCTGGGATGTAGATAATCAAACAAATTCAGGGCTAGAGACAATTATTTGCTAGTTTGAGCCTCAATTACATCCTGATGACAGTCTTGCACGTTCAGTTTTACATTCTGAACATAAGCAACATTACTAAATCGCATGCTCTGTTCATGTTAAGTTGTTGATTGCAAAGGTCACAAAGGCAGGAGAACACACATGTTTTTATTCACATAGTGTTCATCAAGATCTTTTATACATCAGTAAGCTCAGCATTCTACAGGAGAATAAAATTCAGAAGGAGAAAACATCAACAAAGCATCAGCTATACCTAATTTCTTTTCTGAGTTTCTGACTGCGTCGTCTGCCTCGGTGAAACATGCCAACCAAGGATCTGCGGCAGTCCAATTCCCCTATGCCAGCAAGCATACATGATTCGGTTTACTATACAAAATATGGTATGCTTGTCCAGATTAAAAATAACATTGCCGGATAATGATCCGAGTTGGTTCTCGGTTGAAACTAATTTGAAGCTTTGCATTTTGTTCTTATAGCTGGTTGATATACTTTTTATTTTTATAAAGTACATATCTTTTACATTCTGCAATGAAGAAAAACTACCATGCCTATAGTGCGAAAATGTGTGTCCAAAGATGCTTTATTTTCTAAGTTACATATGAGTTTATTCACAGTTCTTATCTGAAAAGGATAAGCGAACTGGCTGGTGGATCAGCAGCATTTTTCCATGCTCGAATAACCCTCTTGGGTTGGTATGTGTGGCTTTCTTTCTATTCAGTAGAGAAGGGGTCAAATGTCAGATTTGTGTAACCACTAGGACAGAAAAGTCCAGGCTTATACTGATGCTTGAAAATTCAATACTTATTTGCGATGGAGGTTCCTTGCCACAACTCGATGGAAATGTTCAAAAATTTGACGGTGGAAGTTATTCCTAGTTCAGTATGGATATAGTTCACATAATTGTGATGTTTTTAGTGGAACAGAGTATTGTTTCTTGCTGAACGTGTAACCATGATTACCATTCTCTTTTGAGACATAGTCAACAAACTATATTTATCATTGGTGTTGCACTATTTGTCGGACTTTATCATATTTTGTGAAGTGTGTATTTAGTTTTTATTTCATTCAAATTTCTGTACTAAATTTTAGTCCCAAATTTCCTGAACTTTTTTAGAAAAGAGGGACAAACATTATTCTGGTATTTATATGACAATATTGTGACAAAAAAAATGAAGTTATTTGTGGTGATTATTTATTCTAATGATAAATTTTCTTTTACACATTCTGTCCTATTTGATGGGCATGCCCCCTTCTAGCATTGCCTGCGGGGATTAATCTTCCCTCCCCCTTCGTGTCCAAATGGCAAGGTGTATTTTCACATAGTGGGAGGGGATCCCGTATGGGTAGGGAAATCCCACATCAGAGGCTTACCACCAAGGATTTTTCATCCCCAACAACCAAACTAGCACTCAGAGTGATGCATGCATTGCTTCCAAGGCGATTTGGCAGGATGCGATGTTTGTTTATTGGAGGGACAAGATCGCTGCTCCCTAGGCGTTTACCAAGCTCCATCCACCTTTCTGGATCTGGGAACCGAAGCATTCAATACAAGGCCAGAGGGGTCTTCAGGCCTCAGCTAAAACCAGGTTCGTGTTACATTCTTCTGTGGTACTGCGTCTCTAGCTGGCTCTCAATTCTTGTAGATATTGCTTTGATGTGTGTTATGACTTATGAACAGATATTTGACTTCAATTGCGGGGAGTTCTAGGTTCCGAGTGGGAAATTTGTTGTTGTGAAGTCTGAAGAAGCTCTTTGGCTTGCATAAGCTGGGAGAGAAGTTGTGGAACGAGGTCAAGTACCTTAAATGAGGATCAAGCACCAAAACCTAGTGCACTTTGTAGGTTATTGTCCTGAATTAAGTTGGGAAGCGGTATACCTGCAAAGAAGTCGTCAGAGTTCTTTTTTTGCTGAAATACCAGCAAGCTTGCTCTGCTTTGAGCATGGATGTGATGGAAGCCTAGACAAGCATATGGGCGGTAAGATTATGAAAAATTACATGCTGGTTATTCCTTTTATGTTTATTGTACCTTTCTCTGAAGTTTACTTTATTACAACACTGCCTTAAATCGATATCAGGGTGAGGTGGTTTTGTTACGACACCACAGGTGTAATCATCTAATGGTTTTAGATTTTTTGTTTCCTTGTTTATCAATTAACAGATGAAACTTCAGACCTGAAGTGTTACATGAGATATGAAGCAATCGGGGGAATTTGTGTGGGTTTAAAGTACATTCTCGATGAGTGCCTTATTGTTCATCTGGACCTGAAACCCAAAAACATATTGATGGATGCTACTATGCTATGGTGCCGAAGATTACGGATTTTGGGTTGTCAATGATCTCTGGTGGCAAGCAATCCCGAATCATCACTCAAAATCGTCTTGGAACACAGCAAGCTACGCCTTCTGTTATAGCATCTTCTGTTTCTTCTTGCGATGCCTCTAAACTTTTAAAGTGTACTACTGTAGGGGATATATGGCACCCGAATAATTGGTCCGAGGCATAGTCTCCATCAAGACACATGTATTCAGATTGGGTGTTATAATCATTGAGATATTCACAGACTATCCCTAGAGTAAATATATGGCACCAGAATACATAGACATACTCTCCACCAAGGCAGATGTATCTAGCTTGGGTGTTGTAACAATCGAGATACTCAGGGGTAGTAGAGACTACCTCCAGAGTGGATATATGACACCAGAATACATAAACATAGTCTCCATAAAGGCATATGTATTCAGTTTGGGAGTTATAATCATAGAGACACATCTTACTGGTATTTTGGATGCGATTAATTCCCTGATGAAACTTAAGCACCATCAACATAGTACGGTACTGTGCCAACGCACAAGGGAAGGGGAGAAAATCCTTATTTCAAAAGGTGCGAGAAAGGCTGCTCTGCTTCGAGTATATATATAATGAAGATCTTCAGATGCATCTTACTAGTATGTGGGGTGATCACAACGAGCTTGTTTTTTTCAGGGGTGCTGTCGGTGTCAAAACCGGCGGATCTCAGGTAGGGGGTCCCGAACTGTGCGTCTAAGGCGGATGGTAACAGGAGGCAGGGGACACGATGTTTTACCCAGGTTTGGGCCGTCTCTATGGAGATAAAACTCTATGTCCTTCTTAATTTATTCTTGATTATATGAGTATTACAAGAGTTGATCTACCACGAGATCGAAGAGGCTAAACCCTAAAAGCTAGCATATGGTATGATTGTTGTCGTCCTACGGACTAAAACCCTCCGGTTTATATAGACACCGGAGGGGGCTAGGGTTACACAAGGTCGGTTACAAAGGAGGAGATATACATATCTGTATTGCCTAGCTTGCCTTCCACGCCAAGTAGAGTCCCATCCGGACACGAGACGAAGTCTTCAATCTTGTATCTTCATAGTCCAACAGTCCAGCCAAAGGATAGAGTCCGGCTGTCCGGAGACCCCCTAATCCCGGACTCCCTCAGTAGCCCCTGAAGCAGGCTTCAATGACGATGAGTCCGGCGCGCAGTGTTGTCTTCGGCATTGCAAGGCGGGTTCCTCCACCGAATACACCCCGGAAGAATCTGAATACAAGGATAGTGTCCGACCCTGCAAAATAAGTTCCACATACCACCATAGAGAGAATAATATTTTCAGAAATCTAATCTGCTAACTCGTTTTGTCAACGTGAGTTTTTATCATGGCCCGGTGATTATTCGAACCATTTCCTTTAACTAGCCCCGCACATAACGCAAGGCAGTTTCTTGACACGTCTTGTCAAAGTAGAGATCTTGTTCCCCTTATCACGGGATTCTCATCAATACGGGCGTGGGTAACCCAACCGCGCCATCGATTACGGCGCTTGGGGGATAAGTGAGTTTTACCAGGCTAGTGGGGGCGCACAGTTTTGGCCGCCCTTATAAAGGGATAAGGTTTAACCTTTCTCTACCCACGCCTTCTTCCTCCTTGCTCATCCGTTCTTGCGCACTCAAGCCCCAACGCCCAAGTCTGCATCTTTCTCCTCAACCTCCTCCAAACATGTCTGGAGCGGGAGGGAAGTGGATGGCTTCCTCCGTTACGGAGGAACACATCAAAAAGCTGCGCAGAGCCGGATACTTAGCCGCGAATATCCCGCATCGGCTGCCCGCTGCGGGGCAGATCGTCCCTACCCTTGAACCTCATGAGAGGGTAGTTTTCCTCCACCACTTCCTCCGCGTACTGGGGTTTCCCCTTCATCCATTCGCCCGTGGTCTCATGTTCTACTATGGGCTGGACTTTCATGATCTGGCCCCGAACTTCATCCTCAACATTTCAGTGTTCATCGTCGTCTGTGAGGCCTTTCTCCGCATCCGCCCCCACTTCGGTCTATGGTTGAAGACCTTCAATATCAAGCCGAAGGTGGTGGGCGGCTAACAAGCAGAATGTGGCGGAGCCATGGTGGGCAAGATGCCCAATGTTATATGGCTTGAAGGCTCCTTCATGGAGACCATAAAGGGGTGGCAATCGGCGTGGTTCTACATCACCGAGCCGCGCGACACCAACTGGGTGACTGCCCCCGAGTTCCGATCTAGATTCCCTACACGACTCCAGAAATGTATCCGGAACATGGCAAGCGAGAAACTCAAGCTTGTCAACATAGTCCAGGTCATGCTCATCCGCCGGATCCTCCCGTGTCAACAACGGGACTTCAACTTGTGGGAGTTCGACCCGGCCCAGCACCAAACTCTGAGCGAGCTCTTCGACACGATGCACAAGGACGTCTGGAGGGTGTTGTTCAAGGGCGCCGAGGTCCCTCCCTCTCTCACCGAGGACCGCGGACTAAGCGCGAAGCGGCGAGCGCATTCGGTAAGTTCTATAAATCTAGTAGGATATTTATTTCTCCTAGCTTAACCATGTGCAAGGTCTGAGCTCCCATGCCTTTGACAGGACTGGGTGGAGGCATCGGAGCAGATCAACTGTCCGGCCCCTCTGCCCGAAGGCAATGCGGATGCTCTCCTGACGGAGATGCTGACTCCGGCTCCTTACAAGGTGCCGGAGAAGACCAAGAAGGCCAAGGGAACCCGAAAGAGTTCCCGGCGCCAGGTAATATCAGACTCATCGTCCGATGACTCCTCGGCGCACTCCTCCCACGAAGACGAGGAGGAAGATGAAGAGGCTCCCCCTCCAGTCGGTGGAGACAAGAAAAGGAAGGCCACCCCAACTGGGGGGCCGAAGGGTCCAAGAAGGGAAGGACTCTCCTTCCGGACAGTTCCACCACCGCCGCCGGAGGCGAAGACGAGTGGCTGCTCAGGGCCAACCCCTGGTGAAGTCGTAAGTATTCGGATACCAGAGTAACTCATAGCATTCCTTTGTCGCACTGCTTCTCCCAACGCCGAATTGTGATTATGCAGACCGCCTCGAGCCCATATCGACGTATCTTCATCGGACGGCTCCCTGGACTCGTCGGATATGGATAGCGATCCACTTCCGACTGCCACCTCCCCTTGCCCTACGGACAACACCGTGGTGTTGTCTCAAGAGGCACCGGGTCGAGGGGAGACAGTCCCGGAGGCGCCTCAAAGCGACCTTCCGGACTCCGGGAGCAGAGGGAGCAAGGCCCCCAATGGCTCCGAGTTCGGCCCTCAGCCGAACACCGCGCCGGAACCACCAGTGGTTTCGGACTTGGGCAGGCGGCCTCCTTCCAAGAGGGGCAAGACGCTTGTGACGGTGACCTATGTCCATCCAGAGGCACCGGACAATCTGCTGGGAGCGCTTCGTAGCGCTTCCATCGACGAGGAGCACCGCACTATTATGAGTGCGGTGGTCCAGAAGGTTTAGTCTGCCAAGAGCGGACTGACTGAAGCCTATGCCAGCCTTCTAACATGCTTTGAGGTAAGTATTTAAAATATACAAAAAATATTACCGCATAGACTATAGCCCTTGATGCTCTGTTCGGTGTTCAGAAAGAAAAGCCGAATAGAGGATCGAACAGTATCGCAGGAGTCTAATATAAGTGTGTATGTATGCGTATGCAGGCTTCGCTGCTGACCTCTGCCGCACTGACTATGGAGGTCGCCGTATTAAAGCAGGACCTCGAAGGGTCCCAGAAAGAGCTCGGCCTTGCTAAGAGGCAGCTCGAGGAGAACAAAGGTAAGTAGTACCTAGTCTATGGATATATAAAAAGAATGCGATTGCAAAATGACAAGATCATCGTAAATTTGCCAGAGGCCACGACCGAGGTGGTGACCCTGAAGCAAGCGCTATCCAAGGCCGAAAACAAAGCGACCAAGGAGCGCACCGAGCGGGAAAGGCAGGAGGCTCGAGTGGGCGAGGTGCAGCAAGAGCTCCACGCTCTCGTGACAAAGCACGAGGCGTTGGAGCTTGACTTGAAGACGCGAGAGTCCGAGCTTGCCGCGGCCCTCGAGAGCGCAAATAGTGCCAAGGCCGAAGCCCAAAAGGCCCTCCAGGAGATTGATGCGATGAAGAAGATAGCGACGGGTAAGGCATTCTATATGCAAAGCAAGCATGTGAAAGTAAATTACTTGTTATTTACCCGAATCCGGAGCTCTCCAGGAGCATTCGCAGATTTGCCCCGCAGCGTGTCTGATGCCGCGAAATTTTACTGGGCCGAGGAGGGAAGCTCGACGGAGAAGTTGTTTTGGGCCCAGTATACTGGGACCGAACACCCGGTGCCTATGAGCGACTAGCTAAAGCAGCTGGTCGAGCTACACAAGGCGGCCGAACAGGCCATGAAGGGCTTTATAGTCCGGATGTGGCCTGGCGACGCCCTTCCCAACAGCTACTTTGGCCTGGTGAGGCGGCTTGTCGATGCCTGCCCACGGCTGGAAGTCATCAAGCGGTCCATCTGCATCGAAGGTGCATGCCGCGCCTTCGCCCGTGTGAAGGTGCAATGGGCCAAGCTGGATGCCGTGAAGCTAATTAAGGAAGGGCCGCCGAAGGGCAAGGAGCATCGCGACCCCGAGATGTACTATGAGGGTGTCCTGAAGGGTGCCCGTCTCATAGCGGACGAGTGTACGAAAGATATAATATTTGAGTAAACTTGCTCGTGTAATCCTATATTTATGAAAACTTGTTCATATGCGCTATGCAACGCTTGTTTGAATTTAAAATATTACCTTCTGTTCGGCTGTTTATCAAATCTGAGAGATGGCTAGTCGTCGGCTTCTGCCCCCATGCCCCGAGTGCTGGGGTGTTCGGGATAAACTTGAGCACTCTTGTTCCCATTTTTGGGTCCTTCGAGGGAGGTGCTCAGCACAACGAACAAGGCAATCAGACTATGATGCGTTATCACTCTCACTTAGCCATAGAATTCTATAATTTTAAATTTTGGTGAAGCCCCTAGTATTCGGAAGGCCGAACTCGGAGCACGATACACGCCTTAAGCCGGACAGGGCCGACTCCTTGCTCTAAGCGGCATAAGTCTTTAAGGACTCGAAAACCTCTCGAACAACGACCAGTCTCTCGCCTTATCATGACAGTCAGTTTTAGCTTTCTCCACTGAGGTGCTTAGCCCAGCAGAACTGGGGCACAATCGCAGTAGTTCTCCTAGTGCTACCTTAGCCGATATAGCAGAACGTAAGGTACCAAAACATGGGAGCCGAGCAAACCCAACTATTGACCCAAGACATGATTTGGAGCTGGTGCATATAATGTTATAAGTTCGGGGTGCCGCACTGTCAAAAGTGTTCGGACTTCTCACGCCGTATTATGGGGTATGCTTAAGCCCCTAGCGTATTGGCCGTACCAGACTGTACGGGTGCTTGATGTCATGAATGAACATATATATATATAAGAAGAATGCAATAAAAGCCTTAAGGCAATGCATTGTTAACGTGCGTTAAAGCAGAATGATACAGGTAGTGCGATAAGCAAAAAGTAGGACTATGTCCCCTCCAAGGGCAAGCTGAGAAATAATATTAAAGCAAGTATTTCACTCGTTATCGTAATCCACCTGGGAGTTCCGTGGTGTGATGTAGCTTTCTGCCTCCTTGGTTGTTGCATCATGTGTTCGGCAATCATGTTGCCGGACAGGGTTTCCAGAGATTAATGTCCTGAAAGAGAGAAAATAACAAAGCGCGAAGCCCCTAGCGCGGTTTAAGCCGCGTCTTGGGGCGTGCCGTAGTCGTGCCCCCTTCCCATCTATGCCCATGGTATTTTTAATGCGTAATTATGTACGCGTGGCACGGATTTCGCCGTTTCGCTGGGACCGGGGTGGGGGCCGCATTGCTATGCGAGCTCGGAGCGTGCCAGGTGGTCCAGTTGCCGATTACTCCGGGCGCGCTTGAAGTTGTCCGGGTCCTTAATCGCCGAACTAGTGGATTCCCTTAAGAGGCTGCTTTGTGCTTTTGCTGCGAGGGTCGCAGTGTGCTCCTCTGTGGGGAGAGAGCGCTCTGTGTTTCCATTGACTGTGATGACCCCCCGAGGTCCTGGCATCTTGAGCTTGAGATATGCATAATGCGGTACCGCATTGAATCTTGCAAATGCGGTTCGCCCGAGCAGTGCATGATAGCCACTGCGAGATGGGACTATGTCGAAGATTAACTCCTCGCTTCGGAAGTTATCCGGGGATCCGAAGACAACTTCCAGCGTGACCGAGCCTGTGCAATGGGCCTCTACACCTGGTATGACACCTTTAAAGGTCGTTTTTGTGGGTTTGATCCTTGAGGGGTCTATACCCATTTTGTGCACTGTGTCCTGGTAAAGCAGGTTCAGGCTGCTGCCGCCATCCATAAGGACTCGAGTGAGGTGAAATCCGTCAATGATTGGGTCTAGGACCAGTGCGGCGAATCCACCATGACGGATACTGGTGGGGTGGTCCCTACGATCGAAGGTGATCGGACAGGAGGACCATGGATTGAACTTTGGGGCGACTGGCTCCAACACATATACGTCCCTGAGTGCATGCTTCCGCTGCCTCTTGGGGATGTGGGTTGCGTATATCATGTTCACCGTCCGCACTTGTGGGGGGGACCTCTTTTGTCCTCCGGTATTAGGATGCCGGGGCTCCTCCTCGTCATCGCTATGCGGCCCCTTATCTTTGTTTTCGGCAATTAACTTGCCGGCCTACTTGAACACCCAACAATCCCTGTTGGTGTGGTTGGCTGGCTTGTCGGGGGTGCCGTGTATTTGACACGAGCGATCGAGTATACGGTCCAAACTGGACGGGCCCGGAGTGCTTCTTTTGAATGGCTTTTTCCGCTGACCGGGTTTAGAGCCTTTGAATCCGGCATTGACTGTCGTATCCTCGGTATTGTCGCTGTTAATGCGGCGCTTATGTTTGTTGCGACGTGACCTGCTATTGTCGTCCTTGGTATCCGAAGTACCATGGTTGTTTGATATGTTATTACTGCGAGCCAGCCAGCTGTCTTCTCCCGCACAAAAGCGGGTCATGAGTGTCCTGAGGGCTGCCATAGATTTTGGCTTTTCCTGACCAAGGTGCCGGGCTAGCCACTCGCCGCGGATGTTGTGCTTGAAAGCTGCTAGGGCCTCTGCATCCGGACAGTCAATGATTTGATTTTTCTTTGTTAGGAACAGTGTCCAGAATTGCCTAGCCGATTCCTCTGGCTGCTGAATTATGTGGCTCAAGTCATCGGCATCTGATGGTCGCACATAAGTGCCCTGAAAGTTGTCGAGGAATGCGGCTTCCAGATCTTCCCAACAGCCAATGGACTCTGCTGGCAAGCTATTGTGCCAATGCCGAGCTGGTCCTTTGAGTTTGAGTGGGAGGTATTTAATGGCGTGTAGATCATCACCGCGTGCCATGTGGATATGTAGGAGGAAATCCTCGATCCATACCGCAGGATCTGTTGTGCCGTCGTATGATTCTATATTTACGGGTTTGAAACCCTCTGGGATTTGATGATCCATTACTTTGTCTGTGAAGCATAAGGGGTGTGCGGTGCCTCTATACTGGGCTATATCGCGACGCAGCTCCAATGAGTCTTGCCCGCTGTGCTCGGCCCGACCGGATTTACTTTTACTGTATCCGGCGTGACGATTATCGTCTCGCGTAGTGGCGCACCCTCGTGATCCGTAGATTGATCTTGCATGTTTTGCTTTGTCCTACAATACGTCTCGCAGGTCTAGCGTATTTCCCCATGCCTTTTTATTTGAATGGCGTCGGGGTGCAGGCTGAGCTTTTGGCTGGAATGCCTCTCTATCGCGGCCACAAGGTGGCCGGTCAGCCGCGTCATACGCTTCTTCCTCCAGTCGGGGTAGCAACCTGCATTTTGGGTACTCTTGGAGGGGTGTTCGAGTTTATATTCCTCGGCCGCCAGGACTTCAGTCCATCTGTCAGCTAGTAGATCTTGATCAGCTTGAAGCTGGTGCTGCTTCTTCTTAAGGCTATTTGCCGTGGCTATAAGCCGGCGCTTGAAGCGCTCTTGTTCGACGGGATCCTCTGGCACGACGTATTTGTCATCGTTGAGGCTTGCGTCGTCTTCGGAGGGAGGCATGTAATTATCATCCTCCTCATCTGCCGCTCTCTCAGGAGGGTTGGCCTCTCCATCCTCCTGCCCTAAATCGTGCTGGAGGGGATTATTGCCATCTTCGGCACTATCCGGAGTGCTATTATCTCCTGTGCCGGTATCACCACTTTTGCTTTGGCGGGACTTAGAGCGGCGCCGCTGACGTCGGCGCTTGGGTTGCTTCTTGGAGGGGTCATCCTCCGCTGTCTCGTCGCCATTGCCTTCTTTGGGTGTGTCCACCATGTATATATCGTATGATGAGGTGGTTGTCCAATGCCCTGTGGGCAGTGGTTCCTCTTTGTCTCCCACATCGTCATCCATACCGTCGATGTCTTCGGAGTCAAAGTCGAGCATGTAGGTTAAGTCGTCGATAGTGGCTACTAAGTGGGTGGTGGGTGGGCAGCGAATTTCTTCGTCATCCGCATCCCAATCCTGCCGGACATAGTTCGGCCAGGATCCTCCTGACAAGGAGAGAGACCTTAATGAGTTCAGTATGTCACCAAAGGGCGAGTGCTGAAAAATATCCGCGGAGGTAAACTCCATGATCAGCGCCCAATCGGATTAGCTAGGAACGGGCGCAGGTGGTTCGGAGTCCGTGGCCGGAGAAGGATCCGGCAGTTTGACAACACGGCTCTCGTGCAGGGTAAGGTCGATGTTCGGCTCAATCGCCACTGAGGATAAGGCCTCCGTGGCAGGGTCCATCCACCCGTCCATGGACGACGCAACTGGCTCCGAATTGAGGATCGGAGCGGCTGCCGGTGCGATCTCCTGAACACTGTCCGATGGTAGAGCTAAATCGTACTCATCGTGACCGTGTGACGCACAAGGCAGGGGCTCGAATCCGTCGAAGATCAAGTCTCCGCGGATATCGGCCGTGTAGTTTAAGCTTCCAAACCTGACCTGGTGGCCAGGGGCGTAACTTTCGATCTGCTCCAGATGGCCAAGCGAGTTGGCCCGCAGTGCGAAGCCACCGAACACAAAGAGCTGTCCGGGGAGAAATGTCTCTCCCTAGACTGCATCGCTATTGATGATTGTAGGAGCCATCAAGCCTAACGGCGACGACACAGAGGAACTCTCAATGAAAGCACCAATGTCGGTGTCAAAACCGGCGGATCTCGGGTAGGGGGTCCCGAACTGTGCGTCTAAGGCAGATGGTAACAGGAGGTAGGGACACGATGTTTTACCTAGGTTCGGGCCCTCTCGATGGAGGTAAAACCCTACGTCCTGCTTGATTTATTCTTGATGATATGAGTATTACAAGAGTTGATCTACCACGAGATCGGAGAGGCTAAACCCTAAAAGCTAGCCTATGGTATGATTGTTGTCGTCCTACGGACTAAACCCCTCTGGTTTATATAGACACCGGAGGGGGATAGGGTTACACAAGGTCGGTTACAAAGGAGGAGATATACATATCCGTATTGCCTAGCTTGCCTTCGATGCCAAGTAGAGTCCCATCCGGACACGAGACAAAGTCTTCAATCTTGTATCTTCATAGTCCAACAGTCCGGCCAAAGTATAGAGTCCGGCTGTCCGGAGACCCCCTAATCCCGGACTCCCTCAGGTGCCATCTAGTTGATTCATTTATCCCTTTTATTTTATTTTATTTTATTGACATCATTCATCAAAATTTCAATGATATTTAAATCTCATGTTTAATAACTGTCTATACTAGATGAAACCCCGCGCATTGCTGCAGGAATCGATTGAATATATGTTGATGATATTTAGCTGTCATGATCATTAGAACTCCACATATGTATAACCATCACCACTAATGTCTAGTTAGAAATTTTTAATAGACACAAATAATCATCCAATAATTTGAAATGCGTCAACCACAAAATTACCATCTTTATTTTACAACTACATATGACAGAACATGTGGAATGTACTTAATAAGAATAATGATATATCTTATGGATATAGTATAATATAAAAAACAAGTGAAACAATTTTTTACATTAAAACTAACCAAAACTTGTTTTGGCTGTGAAGCACAACACATCCTAATGAATCAAAAAGTAGTCATAACACCAAATTAGCACAAAGCATGTCCAACAAATCAGTGGAAAAAGTCCTCACCTTAGTCATGGGGTATATCACGGACAAATGAAGGATGATTTCACTTTACCACATTTCACATGATCACTACTCGTGGCCATCAATGTTAATAGTGTTAATTGTATCTGAAGTGCTTGTGATGTATTCCCTCTGCATGGATACAAATTAACTAATCTTGAATTTAGTTGCGAAACCAATGGAAGTTAAATAATTATAAGATGTGAACATTAAGCCATAGCACTGATAGGAAACAATCCTTAAAATCCAGCTCTGATCTCAGCTTCTTCGACCAGTTCTTGGATAAGCAAGAGCCCAACATGTATATTTATCTTTATTGCCAACATGGTGCATTTTTGCCAACACATGAAGTTGACTAAGAAAACAAAACCTCTATATGAAAGGTCATAAAATAGATGAGTGCAACTATAATTTTGTATACCTTCTCCAAATGGTCAGTATGCAGCAGATAAGAAAAAATGTATAGAAATGTGCGACAATAATTTTGTATACCTTCTCCAAATGGTTAGTATGCAACAGATAAGAAAAAATGTATAGAAATGCAAAATCAAGATCTGTTACGGCAATTAATTAACAACGATGTTAACATAAAAAGGAAGAAATAATATGTACTGCATGAAATAACTTACTTGATCACATTAGCAAATCATCTCATGAATCAGTTAATAGACCTCGAATGTCTCAAAGAAAAATAGTATGTAAAATCTTTAAGATGTGCATATACTGAAATCTGATGCTTCTGTATCGAAACTATGCAAATGCATAACAATCTTTAAGGAAGGGTACCTGCGCACATGTTCAATGGAGTAAATTGCAAATTGCATACTATTAGTAAAGCATAGTTCCAAATTCAGAGAGGAAAGGAACGGCAGCTCATACTAGAATAATAGACCGACAACAAAGGCAACTACTAAGTCTTTGTAGGTTCATGCCATTGCATATTAGTAGTTGGTGAAAAAAGCATGAGGAAAACAAAGACATGTTAGCAATAACAAATGTATAACCAGAAAAGAAATCGGCTACCTTATGCCCAACAGTGTTGTGCAAACAGTCAATGTAGGAGAATGCAGAGTTGATATCCTAGAACAGTGAGTGTCAGAGGCGACATCGTGGACGCGCAAATAGTGTAGAGGGACTGGGTAATTAACCAAAAGCATGCATGCAACATCAGTGAAATCGAGGAGCTGGGCGAAGCTAATGTGGGGCACCGAGAAGAAGCTGCGAGTGTGTGTGACACATTGCAGGCAGAGGCACCGTGGCCGGCGAGGATGAATTGGGTACCATAGAGGCACTACGGGAGGGCGGCGGCGCCGTCCAGGCGAGGTGTGGTAGTGCGGGCGCACAGCATCAAGCTTCGTCTTGGCATGGTCCTGGCGATGAGTTCGCGAGCTGGATTTTGGAACCGATGGCTCGATTATGAATAGGAGTATGAGATGTAGATCAAACAGCCTCTTCAGTTAACTGATTCAGAAGAGGAAGAGGAAGAGGAAGAGGATCTTAAAATCTTTAAGATGAGATGTAGATCTTCTGACAATTTTGGAATCAGTTATCAGATATTCTGACGGATTTGGCCTCTTTGACTACCTCTTCGGTTATGGAAGTTATAAGATCGAACGACCTGGTGTATTGATTCGTTTCTAATGCGTGGAGGAGGAGAATCAAGAAGCGCTTGACTGACTACCTAGTAGGAGATGAAGAGAACATCGATGGGAAACTCCTGTACGTCGGGTCTGATCTAAGACTACCCACAGTGGGAGTTGAAGGAAATATGCCCTAGAGGCAATAATAAATTTATTATTTATTTCCTCATATCATGATAAATGTTTATTATTCATGCTAGAATTGTATTAACCGGAAACATAATACAAGTGTGAATACATAGACAAACAAAGTGTCACTAGTATGCCTCTACTTTACTAGCTCGTTGATCAAAGATGGTTGAGTTTCCTAGACATAGACATGAGTTGTCATTTGATCAACGGGATCACATCATTAGGAGAATGATGTGATTGACTTGACCCATTCTGTTAGCTTAGCACTTGATCGTTTAGTTTACTGCTATTGCTTTCTTCATGACTTATACATGTTCCTATGACTATGAGATTATGCAACTCCCGAATACCGTAGGAACACTTTGTGTGCTACCAAGCATCACAACATAACTGGGTGATTATAAAGGTGCTCTACAGGTGTCTCCGATGGTATTCGTGGAGTTGACATAGATCAAGAATAGGATTTGTCACTCCGATTGTCGGAGAGGTATCTCTGGGCCCTCTTGGTAATGCACATCACTATAAGCCTTGCAAGCAATGTGATTAATGAGTTAGTTGCGGGATGATGCATTACGGAATGAGTAAAGAGACTTGCCGGTAACAATATTGAGCTAGGTATTGAGATACCGACGATCGAATCTCGAGCAAGTAACATACCGATGACAAAGGGAACAACGTATGTTGTTATGCGGTTTGACTGATAAAGATCTTCGTAGAATATGTAGGAACCAATATGAGCATCCAAGTTCCGCTATTGGTTATTGACCGGAGACATGTCTCGGTCATGTCTACATAGTTCTCGAACCCGTAGGGTCCGCACGCTTAAAGTTCTGTGACGATCGGTATTATGAGTTTATATGTTTTGATGTACCGAAGGTAGTTCGGAGTCCCGGATATAATCACCGACATGACGAGGAGTCTCGAAATGGTCGAGACATAAAGATTGATATATTGGAAGCCTACATTTGGACATCGGAAGAGTTCCGGGTGAAATTGGGATTTTACCGGAGTGCCGGAGGGGTTACCGAAACCCCCCGGGAGTTAATGGGCCTTGTTGGGCCCTAGTGAAGAGATAGAGGGGTCGTCCAGGGCAGGTCGTGTGCCACCTCCCCCTCTGGTCTGAATTGGACTAGGAGGGGGCGGCGCCCCCCTTTCCTTCTCCCTCTCCCCTTCCTTTGCCCCTCCCAGTAGGAGTAGGAAAGAGGGGAGTCCTACTCCTACTAGGAGGAGGACTCCTCCTCCTGACGCGCCCTACAGGGCCGGCCGGCCTCCCTCCTTGATTCTTTATATACAGGGTCAAGGGGCACCCTAGAACACAAGTTGATCATTGATCTCTCCCAGCCGTGTGCGGTGCCTCCCTCCACCATAATCCACCTCGGTCATAGTGTAGCGGTGCTTAGGCGAAGCCCTGCGACGGTAGCTTCATCAACATCATCACCACTCTTTCATGCTCACAAAACTCTCCCTCAAGCTCTACTAGATCGTGAGTTCGCGGGATGTCACTGAGCTGAACCTGTGCTGAACGCGGAGGTGTTGTACGTTCGGTATTGAGGATCGGTCGATCGTGAAGACGTACGACTACATCAACCGCGTTGTCATAACGCTTCCGCTTAATGGTCTATGAGGGTACATGGACGGCACTCTTCCCTCTCATTGCTATGCATCACCATGATCTTGCGTGTGCGTAGGAAATTTTTGGAATTAGTACGTTCCCCAACAGTGGTATCAGAGCCAGGTTTATGCGTAGATGTTATATGCACGAGTAGAACACAAGTGAGTTGTGGGCGATATGAGTCATATTTCTTACCAGGATGTCATACTTTGGTTCGGCGGTATTGTTGGATGAAGCAGTCCGGACCGACATTACGCGTACGCTTACGCGAGACTGGTTCTACCGACGTGCTTTGCACATAGGTGGCTGGAGGGTGTCAGTTTCTCCAACTTTAGTTGAACCAAGTGTGGCTACGCCCGGTCCTTGAGAAGGTTAAAACGACACTAACTTGACGAACTATCGTTGTGGTTTTGATGCGTAGGTAAGAACGGTTCTTGCTCAGTGCGTAGCAGCCACGTAAAACTTACAACAACAAAGTACATGACCTCTAACTTGTTTTTGCAGGGCATGTTGTGATGTGATATGGTCAAGACATGATGCTATATTTATTGTATGAGATTATCATGTTTTGTAACGGAGTTATCGGCAACTGGCAGGAGCCATATGGTTGTCGCTTTATTGTATGCAATGCAATCGCCCTGTAATTGCTTTACTTTATCACTAAGCGGTAGCGATAGTCGTAGAACCAATAGATGGCGTGAAAGGATCGAGAAGAGGTGTCTAGAGGGGGATGATTAGACACTAAGTACCAAAAGTTGCAGTTTTTAATTTCTTTAAGTTGAAGTGTAGTTTTGGCACAAGTTTAACAAACACAATACATATCAAGCAAGCATGCAAGAGTATATGAGCAGTGGAAAGTAAAGCATGCAACTTGCAAGAATGTAAAGGGAAGGGTTTGGAGGATTCAAATGCAATAGGAGAAACGGATATTTTGTCGTGGTTCCGATAGGTGGTGCTATCGTACATCCACATTGATGGAGACTTCAACCCACGAAGGGTAACGGTTGCGCGAGTCCACGGAGGGATCCACCCACGAAGGGTCCACAAAGAAGCAACCTTGTCTATCCCACCATGGCCGTCGCCCACAAAGGACTTGCCGCGCTAGCGGTAGATCTTCACAAAGTAGGCGATCTCCTTGACCTTACAAACTCCTTGGTTCTACTCCACAATCTTGTCGGATGCTCCCAAGTGACACCTAGCCAATCTAGGAGACACCACTCTCCAAGAAGTAACAAATGGTGTGTTGATGATGAACTCCTTGCTCTTGTGCTTCAAATGATAGTCTCCCCAACACTCAAGTCTCTCTCACGGGATATGGATTTTGTGGAAAGAAGATTTGAGTGGAAAGCAACTTGGGGAAGGCTAGAGATCAAGATTCATATGGTAGGAATGGAATATCTTGGCCTCAGCACAAGTGTAGGTGGTTCTCTCTCGAAAAAAGTAAGTCGGAAGTATAGGTTTGTTTTGATGGCTCTCTCTCCAAATGAAGAGGAGGTGGAGGGGTATATATAGCCTCCACACAAAATCTAACCGTTACACATAACTTGCCAATCTCGGTGGGACCGAATTGATAAACCCGGTCCGACCGATTCAGCAAATCTAGTGACCGTTAGATTTTTGGTGGGACCAACATGCAACTTGATAGGACCGATATGATTAGGGTTAGGGCATAACGTAATCTCGGTGAGACCGATTTTGGTAATAAGCTAACCAGAGAGTTGGTCAGGCAAACTCGGTGGGATTGATTCGCTCATTTCGGTGAGACCGAAATGTTACGAAAAGGAAACAGAGAGTTTGCATTGCTATCTCGGTAGGGCCGATTATGCAAACTCGGTGAGACCGATTTTGGTAATAGATCCATACAGAGAGATTGCAATCCCATCTTGGTGAGACCGAGATCCCTATCGGTGAGACCGATTTGCCTAGGGTTTGTGGCAGTGGCTATGACATCTAAACTCGGTGGCGCCGGATAGAAAGAATCGGTGGGGCCGAGTTTGACTTTTGGTTTAGGTCATATGTGGATGTGAGAAAGTAGTTGAGGGCTTTGGAGCATATTACTAAGCACTTTGAGCAAGAGCCTCATTAAGCAACACCTCATCCCTCCTTGATAGTATTGGCTTTTCCTATAGACTCAATGTGATCTTGGATCACTAAAATAGAAAATGTAGAGTCTTGAGCTTGGAGCTTGAGCCAATCCTTTGTTCTTAGCATCTTGAAGGGGTTCCACATCCTCTAGTCCATGCCACTTCATTGTTGAACTTATCTGAAACATACTAGGTAAAAGTGTTAGTCCAACAAGAGATATGTTGACATTAATTACGAAAACCACCTAGGGAGCACTTATGCTTTCAATCTCCCCCTTTTTGCTAATTGATGACAACATACATCAAAGCTTTAGATAAAGATATAGAGAATAGTAAGTAAAGCTTTCGAAAGACATGTAACATGCATAGGCTCCCTCTACATGTATGCAATCATGTGAATATGGAATATAGGAGCATGTGAATGCATAAACATGACAGAGTAAGCAATGTGTTACATGTATCTTGGTTATATGCATCAGAGCAAATGATGTGAATATGAGAAATGTACCTTCATGATCATGAGTCCTTCTTGCAAACAGTATGTACATCAGCAAGAATTTCTCATACACATGACTGTGATGCATATACTTACCTTGTGGTCTTGAGTTGGCTTAGGATGGGATGAACCTGCGTAAACAAAGTTAGATAACACAGATACACCTACTGGCCAGAGCAAACAAAAGAAACCACAAGAGTACCAAGACTGGGATGACATGTAGAGTGAGTACTAAGTACCACATTGGATATAGACATGTCCCAAAGGTAAAGATGTGCAATAAATTCAAGGATTTCCTTCCCTTAGATGTCTTGCTCCCCCTGAATCTAGCATGGGATACTGGGAGAAGATAGGGAACAGAAAATCAGAGCAAAATCAGAGCTCAAAGGAAATAAACAGAGCTAATGCAAATGAGCAAACATGAACATGTCTTTCCCCTCTTGAAGACATGTGACTTATCTCCTCTTGAACACCAAGCATCTGGGGTCCTTGATGATTACTTTTTCTTCCCTTGTGTATTCTCTCCCCCTATAGATATGATTAAGCTTTGATGTGATCTCTCTCTCCCCCTTTGACATCAATTTACAAGAAGGGTTCTTCTGGATTTTTGTCATAATGGGTTTGGTCCTTGAGTCACAGAACAAAGCAGCAAGTTGAATGGGATGCTAGTCGAGGACAAGATTCATTGAGTGGAGCTGGATCAAAAAGAATGCAGAAACAAGTGGCAAGATGTCTTTCCTGTAGTGAAATCAGTGACACTGAGTTGTATGGTTCGGTTGTACCGAGAGGATTTGGTTGGACCGAAGGCATCAGACCGGTGAGACCGAGTTCATCGCAGAGAAAACACTTGTCACCTCAGCTCACTAGACAAGTAAGATCTCACAAGGATTTGCAAGGAATTAACTGAAAGATTTGCAATGAATTTGATGGAAGGAATGCAGAACAGAAAATAAAAGAGAAGAAACTAAAAAGGAGTCTAGATGAAGTTTTTTTTTGAAGAGGGAAACAAATATGCATGAGACAAATGCAAGAGCACAGAAAAGAACACAAGAGAATTTCATCTAGAATTGGTTGGCGACAAAATCACCTATGTTAGCGTATATTGACTTAGGAGTCAAGTGAGATCACTTGATCATAGGTCATACTCATCGTTTAATCTCAAAATGGGGTTACCATTTTTCGTTTAAGCTTTTTGATGTATTCACATCTTGTCGAGTTGCTTTGACTCATGACTTGGAGTAAAGCTTCTCTAAGATGGAAGAATATACCTTGGGTGGTGGCGTTGATCATGATCATGTAGTTGAACTTGTGTGGGTTGCTCAAGGTTGATGTAGCTCATCAAGAGTTGGGAGCACCACTTGGAGTTTGAGTTCATCTACCTACATGGGTTAGTTTTTGCAAGGAAGAGCACCTGTGTATCCAAAATGACAATCATGAAACTCAACATAAAATTTGTCAAAGGATATGTTCGAATGGTTGCATGCTTCCTTGTCTTCATCCACCATTGTGTAGAGACTTGGTGATATAGAAATTGCTCAAGATGTTAGTTAGTTGCAATCTCATAGATTTACATTCATCCAAGTACCTACACGGGTTAGATAACATGCAAGGTGCAAATATATCCAAGACATAAGATAGTCAACATAAGAGAAATATCAAGGATTAGTCATAGGCTCATGCCTTGCATGTATCAAATGGAGTTCCTACTCCAAGTTTGAAGCATCAATGATGTTCAATTCACCTCTTAACCTGCAAAACACTTTCTCATCAAGTGGTTTCGTGAATATATCAGCTAACTTCTTTTCGGTGCGAACATGCTTAAGATTAATGTCCCCTTTGGCAACATGATCTCGAATGAAATGATGATGAACTTCAATATGCTTAGTTCGAGAATGTTGCACAGGATTGTGAGCAATCTTAATAGCACTTTCATTGTCACAAAGTAATGGAACATGTTTCACAGATATCCCATAATCTTTAAGAGTTTGGGTCATCCAAAGTAATTGAGCACAACATGATCCAGGGGCAATGTATTCCGCTTCGGCGGTGGATAAGGATACTGAGTTTTTTTCTTGGAAGACCAAGACACAAGAGATCTACCAAGAAATTGACAAGTACCCGAAGTGGACTTTCTATCAACCTTGTCACCGGCATAGTCTGAGTTGGAGTAGCCAACAAGATCAAAGGAGGCCCTCTTTGGATACCAAATGCCAAATTTTGGTGTATGGATTAAGTATCTCACTATCCTTTTCACGGCCTTAACATGACATTCTTTAGGAGCGGCTTGATATCGTGCACACATGCACACAGTTAGCATAATATCGGTACATAAACTCCGGGAACCTTCCGATTAGTGCATCACTTTTTGGATATGTTTTCTGCGCGAAAACGAATCCGATCCGAGTTCGTCTTTTTTATGAACGGGATTTCGGACATCCCTTTTGAAGGAAGTTTTGTATGGGGTATTGTGTTTTGTTCCCGAACACATCCCACTAACTTTAAGATCTTTTGAACATGATCTTCAACATCATGCTGGTGTCAAACCAGTCCGGCAATATTGCTACACGACTGCCGGCCTGCGCTAGACACGTTGTCACTTTATTGAGCTGAGCTCAACTTCTTTGGATCATAATCTCGACAAGCCGAACAAGAGTCCGGCATCGCGAAGGATAAATCATCACCAACATCGCCGCCCCACGGATTACACGGACCGGGCATACCGGCATCGCCGCACGGTCGCTTCATCAAGCCGTCATCGACCACGTCACGACCTGCAGCGGCAGGGCCACACTATTGCTTCTTCAAGCTGGTGTCCATCACGCCGACCTACTTCGACTCATCGGCTGACATCGAGGCTTCGACATCTTGGCTGGACCGGGGGCTTCGCCATCTCTTCATCAACCTACTCCGGACACTTCGGCGTCACTAGCCGACCAGCTCCGTCACGTTAGCTGGACCGAGGGCTTTGCCTCAGCGAGCCAACCTTTGCCAGCATTGCCATGCCGTCGTTTTATCGCCCATCAGGCAATGGGTGTGCGGATCGAGTCCCAATTTTGGGAATCACCTTCCTTCGGATTGCTACAACAAATAAACCAGGTGCTATTAATCCCAATATTTTTTGCTTGTTTGGGTTCATTTTTCCCAAGGAATTATTACTCTGGTTTGTCCATCATATGTACACAGGTCTATCAAATGGTGGCCGCATTAACGACAGTCGCATGGTGGTTCGGTCAGTTTCCGTACATAGTCCGGCGAACGCCGCATTCGGAGCTCGGACCGACCTGTGAATTCAGGCTTTACCACATCTTTACCGCATCACACCGATGCCTGCATCGACATTGACTTCAGCGCCAGGCCATATTTCTTTTATTACCCACTTTGCATAAATTATTTATTATGCAATGATTTTTTATTTATCATTATTACTATTATCTCTGGTTTGCACTATTTTTTGTGCACATGAAAATGATGCGGGGACTTCGGCGTCACTCTGCCGGTCTGCATTGACCGTGCTATGTCACCACTTTGGCGTGTCGAGCTCTCCGCTCCGCCACCTCGGGACCGGCTTGGGGGATGGAACCTTGTCCCGCATCAAGCTCGGACCGCGTCATCAATACCGAACACATTAACCAGCTAAGTCGCTTTCATGCTCAAAGCTTTAATTTCTAACTTGTGTTCGGTTCGGCCAAGGATTATAATTTTTTGGAAAAAAGTTGCTTGTAAAAAATTTCCTTGTCCAAACTTTGTTTGTGGCGCATAAATTCAAATACCCAATTCATTTGGGGGCTTCCTTCATGAAGCTTTTCCTCTTGCATATGATTATACTTGTACGGCTTCATTCCTTGTTCATGTATTATGCCATAATATGCACCATATTGACTTAAGCGATTTGCAAGCTGGGTTGCCTCGCTCCTGTGTTTATCCCTACGTTCCCGATTGTTCGGCTAGGGAGTAAAGGGAGCACCTTTGTGATTGTCATGATCTAGTCATCCGAGCCGGACCTCAGACTAGGTGAAGCCGAAAGCTAGCGCTCTTATAGTTTTCAATGATGGTCGGCACACAACGGAACTCGTGAGTACAAAAAATCTATTACACAAGTCTCATAATAACAATGAGCACCGAAGAAAGGTATCGGTGGGGGTACTACTTTCTTCGAAGATGCTTCTTACACTTCGCAGTAATATAGCATAAGTTCCCTGAGCGCGCTTTGTCTGTTACAGCCTTATGACCTGATTACCTGGTTATTGGAAACACCATCGATATTCTCGACAGATGGAATACATAACACTTTTCGGTCCTTGACCGAAGAGGGAGAAGCCGACGGTCGGTTAAGACACGTTTAAAGTTCGGTTGAACATAGATATGATATAAGTACTTCGGTACATGCAATCATTCTTTTACGCAAGTCACTTGGGGGCTCTTAAATTTATATGAGCCGTTTTATGATAAGTGTTCTTCTTCTTAGTCATTGCAAAGTTTTATTATTATTATTATTATTATGATTATCTATCAATCCTTTTTTCGACACGAGCGGGTGGTCACTAGCTGGGGAGCCTAATTTCTCTCTCAAATCCGCTAGAGTTTAGTTTGCTAAACTGGCCTAATGAGAAGTACTCCGCCCTCGGGATAGGAGGTTGAAGCCGTAGGCTGACCCGCTTGAAGTCTTGAGATAGGATGTATCATGTTAAGGCACGACAGAAGCACTTCTTTTGCTAAGGCCAATTTTCGGATTGGCACCGAACACTTGATCTTGTTCGAACGTCATGTTTTACTGACGTTTCTTGGGTTTCCAAGCTTTTTGGCACTTTCAAACTGTTGTGTGTTTTCAGCACAAGTCTCGCAATGCAACGCCAGACGCCTTTAGCGGTTTGGAAAAAACATTCTCGGATACTGCTATATATGCATCGGTTTCGAATTGTGTCTTCGGTCAATAGTTGGGTTGCCCGGCTCCTGCGCTTGCCTCCTACGTTCCGCTTTGTTCGGCTAGGTGTGCAAAGGGAGAACCACTGTGATTGTGCTTCCAGCTCACATGGTTAAGCACCTCAGTGGAGAAAGCCGAAAATTGACTGTCACAATAAGCGTAAACTGGTTAGCTATCCGATGACGGTGTTAAATGACGGGCCATTCATAACAATGGCCGAAGTGTTTACAGCTTGACCTCGACTGTCGCCGAACACTACCGGGGGCTATTAACCGGCCTCCCAAATTAAATCCTCGATATTTTGCTCTTACATTGGAGCTGAGGTTTCATGATCATGCTTAGCATGACAACCCAAAGAAAGGAACTGATAGTGGGACTATTTTCTTTGGAAGACATTTCTTATGTTAAACAATAATATAACATATCTCTCTGCGTACCTTTGTTTATAAAACTGTATGGCCAGATTGCCTTGTTTGTCGTAAACCTTTGCCCTCATAAAGGCTTTATAAAGTAGGACAAACACTCCTCGGCTACTGGCCGAGGAGGTGGAAGCTGATGGTCGGTCAACAAAGTTTGTACAATGTGGATCCGAGCATTAATGACGTAAAGTCCTTGGATGCATAGAGTCATTAACCATAATTTGTGATTTTACTACGGATATTGATCCTTAATTCGGCCACCGTGCCCGCATTAAGGCTTGGGGCTACTGGGCTTTGGGCTTATTATTTACAAATATTAAAGGGGCACATCGATCCCCTGATCTGGTGTTGCCACCCGACCAGTGTCTCGGGGGCTACTACATTGCCTGTCCAATGCAGAAAATTTTAAGTGTAATACAGTTTCCGAGGAGATTTTGATCCTCAGGTTGGTCGGCCGCACCCAACCTGAGTCTCGAGGACTGAGCACGCCGCTTTTTGTATCCCGAACTATTTTGCCGAGCTAGGACTTGATCCTCAGGCCGATTTTGCAAATCAACCTGAGTCTCAGCGGCTACTGGGATCAGCGGTCTTACGTCATCCTTCAGGTGCATCTCAGGTTTTAAACTCATACACACCTTGAGGGCTACTAGCTATATATCTCGGCAGAGAATAAATGGCACCAATCAAAAATATTGACAAAAAATCGGCCCACAGTCGGGGTGGTGCACCACCTCGGAAGCAGTCCGACATAAAGTTCGGGCGCTAGTGGCTGGCTCCATAGAGGGCATTTCCAGCATTAAGCTCGGCTAAACTCCTTCAACTTTTTTGAACCAAGGTGATATGAAACCACGGATATATTCCGGGGTTGGAGCCTGGATACGGTCTGGCGTTGGAGTTTGGACATAGTCCGGCATTGGAGCTCGGATACATTCCGGCGTTGGAGCTCGGAAAGCGGTCCGGCATTGGTGCTCGGCTGCAAAAAGATACCTCGAATGCAGTCCTGCGTTGGAGCTTGGGCGCAAGAGGGCACTGCCTCCCGGGAACAACTTCAAACCCGAGGTGTGGAATAAAAATAACAAGGCATTGATAAAGGCGGGAAACTTAAAGGGGCTCCTCGGATGCCCGACGTATAAACTTGTCGAATGCATTTCGGCGATCCTCAAGATCAAAGATGAGAAGATTTGTTGAACCAGTTTTCAAGACCGACAATCGAAGATGAAGAACAATTCGGAAGAATCGAGGAGCGTCCCCAACTTGAAGACCGGTTCAGGGGGCTACTGACGGTGTCCTGGACTAGGGGGTACTCATCACGTCATCTCCCGATCTATGAGATTGGGCCGAGGACTCCCCTGGCCGTATTCTTATGGGCCAGTTCGTACAGCTGCCGCATACATGGAAGATTCCACAAGACTTGGCAATCAAGACAAGGACTCCTCCCCACCGGCGTATTCGGCTAGGAGTCTTGTTATCCTAGGCCTCTGGTGCATTATGTAAATCGAGGCCAGGCTAGTCGATAGAGGATATACAACATACAATCATACCATAGGCTAGCTTCTAGGGTTTAGCCTCTCTGATCTCGTGGTAGATCTACTCTTGTACTACCCATATCAACAATATTAATCAAGCAGGACGTAGGGTTTTACCTCCATCAAGAGGGCCCGAACCTGGGTAAAACATTGTGTCCCCTACCTCTTGTTACCATCCGCCTAGACGCACAGTTCGGGACCCCCTACCCGAGATCCGCCGGTTTTGACACCGACAATGACTAAAACACCGTTCTCCGGAACAATGGAGCGAGCAACAGATTTATTGGAAATCATACATACTGATGTATGTGATCCGATGAATACTGAGGCTCACGGTGGGTATCATTATTTTCTCACCTTCACAGATGATTTGGGCAAATATGGGTATATCTACTTAATGAAGCATAAATCTCAAATATTTGAAAAGTTTAAAGAATTTCAGAGTGAAGTGCAAAATCATCGTAAAAAGAAAATGAAGTTTCTACGATCTGATCATGGAGGAGAATATTTGAGTTACGATTTTGGTCTACATTTGAAACAATGTGGAATAGTTTCGCAACTCACGCCACCCGGAACACCACAGCGTAATGGTGTATCCGGACGTCCTAATCGTACTTTACTGGATATGGTGCGATCTATGATGTCCCTTACTGATTTACCGCTATCATTTTGGGGTTATGCTTTAGAGACGGCTGCATTCATGTTAAATAGGGCACCATCGAAATCCGTTGAGACGACGCCTTATGAACTATGGTTTGGCAAGAAACCAAAGTTGTCGTTTCTTAAAGTTTGGGGCTGCGATGCTTATGTGAAAAAGCTTCAACCTGATAAGCTCGAACCTAAATCGGAGAAATGTGTCTTCATAGGATACCCGAAGGAAACTGTTGGGTACACCTACTATCACAGATCCGAAGGCAAGACATTTGTTGCTAAGAATGGATCCTTTCTAGAGAGGGAGTTTCTCTCGAAATAAGTGAGTGGGAGGAAAGTAGAACTTGATGAGGTAACTGTACCTACTCCCTTACTGGAAAGTAGTTCATCACAGAAACCGGTTCCTGTGACACCTACACCAATTAGTGAGGAAGCTAATGATAATGATCATGAAACTTCAGATCAAGTTACTACCGAACCTCGTAGGTCAACCAGAGTAAGATCCGCACCAGAGTGGTACGGTAATCCTGTTCTGGAAGTCATGTTACTTGACCATGATGAACCTACGAACTATGATGAAGCGACGATGAGCCCAGATTCCGCAAAATGGCTTGAGGCCATGAAATCTGAGATGGGATCCATGTATGAGAACAAACTATGGACTTTGGTTCACTTGCCCGATGATCGGCAAGCCATCGAGAATAAATGGATCTTCAAGAAGAAGACTGACGTTGACGGTAATGTTACTGTCTACAAAGCTCGACTTGTTGCGAAAGGTTCTCGACAAGTTCAAGGAATTGACTACGATGAGACTTTCCCACCCGTAGCGATGCTTAAGTCTATCCGAATCATGTTAGCAATTGCCGCATTTTATGATTATGAAATTTGGCAAGTGGATGTCAAAACTGCATTCCTGAATGGATTTCTGGAAGGAGAGTTGTATATGATGCAACCAAAAGGTTTTGTCGATCCAAAGGGAGCTAAGAAAGTGTGCAAGCTCCAGCGATCCATTTATGGAGTAGTGCAAGCCTCTCGGAGTTAGAATAAACGTTTTGATAGTGTGATCAAAGCATATGGTTTTATACAGACTTTTGGATAAGCCTGTATTTACAAGAAAGTGAGTGGGAGCTCTCAATGAAAGGATACTTGAATAAGAGTTTTTCAATGAAAGACCTCGGTGAAGCTACTTATATATTGGGCATCAAGATCTATAGAGATAGATCAAGATACTTAATTGGACTTTCACAAAGCACATACCTTGATAAAGTTTTGAAGAAGTTCAAAATGGATCAAGCGAAGAAAGGGTTCTTGCCTGTGTTACAAGGTGTGAAGTTGAGTAAGACTCAATGCCCGACCAATGCAGAAGATAGAGCGAAAATGAAAAGTGTTCCCTATGTTTCAGCCATAGTCTCTATCATGTATGCAATGTTGTGTACCAGACCGGATGTGTGCGTTGCTATTAGTTTAGCAGGGACGTACCAAAGTAATCCAGGAGTGGATCACTGGACATCAGTCAAGAACATCCTGAAATACCGAAAAAGGACTAAGGATATGTTTCACGTTTATGGAGGTGACAAAGATCTCGTCGTAAATGGTTACGTCGGTGCAAGCTTTGACACTGATCCGGACGATTCTAAATCACAAACCGGATACGTGTTTATATTGAACGGTGGAGCTATAAGTTGGAGCAGTTCTAAACAAAGTGTCGTGGCGGGATCTACGTGTGAAGTGGAGTACATAGCTGCTTTGGAAGCAACAAATGAAGGAGTCTAGATGAAGGAGTTCATATCCGATCTAGGTGTCATACCTAGTGCATCGGGTCCAATGAAAATATTTTGTGACAATACTGGCGCAATGGCCTTGGCAAAGGAATCCAGATTTCACAAAAAGAACCATACACATCAAGAGACACATCAATTCCATCCAGGATCAAGTCTAGGTGGGAGACATAGAGATTTTCAAGATACATACGGATCTTAATGTTGCAGACCCGTGACTAAGCCTCTTCCACGAGCAAAACATGATCAGCACCAGGACTCCATGGGTGTTAGAATCATTACTATGTAATCTAGATTATTGACTCTAGTGCAAGTGGGAGACTAAAGAAATGCCCTAGAGGCAATAATAAAGTTATTATTTATTTCCTCATATCATGATAAATGCTTATTATTCATGCTAGAATTCTATTAACTGGAAACATAATACATGTGTGAATACATAGACAAACAAAGTTTCACTAGTATGCCTCTACTTGACTAGCTCGTTGATCAAAGATGGTTGAGTTTCCTAGCCATAGACATGAGTTGTCATTTGATCAACGGGATCACATCATTAGGAGAATGATGTGATTGACTTGATCCATTCCATTTGCTTAGCACTTGATCGTTTAGTTTACTGCTATTGCTTTCTTCATGACTTATACATGTTCCTATGACTATGAGATTATGCAACTCCCAAATACCGGAGGAACACTTTGTGTGCTACCAAACATCACAACGTAACTGGGTGATTATAAAGGTGCTCTACAGGTGTCTCTGATGGTATTCATGGAGTTGACATAGATCAAGAATAGGATTTGTCTCTCCGATTGTCGGAGAGGTATCTTTGGGCCCTCTCGGAAATGCACATCACTATAAGCCTTGCAAGCAATGTGACTAATGAGTTAGTTGCGGGATGATGCATTACGAAACGAGTAAAGAGACTTGTCGGTAACGAGATTGAGCTAGGTATTGAGATACCGACGATCGAATCTCGGGAAAGTAACATACTGATGACAAAGGGAACAACGTATGTTGTTATGCGGTTCTACCGATAAAGATCTTTGTAGAATATATACGAACCAATATGAGCATCCAGGTTCTGTTGTTGGTTATTGACCGGAGACATGTCTCGGTCATGTCTACATAGTTCTCGAACCCGTAGGGTCCGCACGCTTAAAGTTCTGTGACGATTTGTATTACGAGTTTATATGTTTTGATGTACCGAAGGTAGTTCGGAGTCCCGGATATGATCATGGACATGACGAGGAGTCTCGAAATGGTCGAGACGTAAAGATTGATATATTGGAATCCTACATTTGGACATCGGAAGAGTTTCGAGTGAAATCGGGATTTTACCGGAGTGCCGGAGGGGTTACCGAAACCCCCCGGGAGTTAATGGGCCTTGTTGGGCCCTAGTGGAGAGAGAAAGGGGTCGGCCAGGGCAGGCCGTGCGCCCCCTCCCCCTCTGGTCCGAATTGGACTATGAAGGCGGGGGGCGCCCCCCCCCCTTCCTTCTCCTTCTCCCCCTTCCTTTCCCCCTCCTAGTAGGAGTAGGAAAGAGGGGAGTCCTACTCCTACTAGGAGGAGGACTCCTCCTCCTGGCGCGCCCTACAGGGCCAGCCGGCCTTCCCCCTTGCTCCCTTATATACGAGATCAGGGGGCACCCTAGAACACAAGTTGACCATTGATCTCTCCCAGCCGTGTGTGGTACCCCCTCCACCATAGTCCACCTCGGTCATACTATAGTGGTGCTTAGGAGAAGCCCTGCGACGGTAGCTTCATCAACATCGTCACCACGCCGTCGTGTTGACGAAACTTGATACGTCTCCAACGTATCTATAATTTTTGATTGCTCCATGCTATATAATCTACTATTTTGGACATTATTGGACTTTATTATCCACTTTTATATTATTTTTGGGACTAACCTATTAACAGGAGGCCCAGCCCAGAATTGCTGTTTTTTGCCTGTTTTAGCGTTTCAAAGAAAAGGAATATCAAACGGAGTCCAAACGGAATGAAACCTTCGGAAACGTGATTTTCTCAACGAACAAGACCCGGGAGACTTGGACCCTACGTCAAGAAAGAAAAGAGGAGGCCACGAGGTTGGGGGCACGCCTACCCCCCCTCCCCAGGCGTGCCCTCCACCCTCGTGGGCCCCTGTTGCTCCATCGACGTACTCCTTCCTCCTATATATACCTACGTACCCCCAAACGATCAGATACGGAGCCAAAACCCTAATTCCACCGCTGTAACTTTCTGTATCCATGAGATCCCATCTTGGGGCCTGTTCCGGAGCTCGGCCGGAGGGGGCATCGATCACGGAGGGATTCTACATCAACACCATAGCCTCTCCGATGAACTGTGAGTAGTTTACCTTAGACCTAGGGGTCCATAGTTAGTAGCTAGATGGCTTCTTCTCTCTTTTTGGATTCAATACAATATTCTCCCCCTCTCTTGTGGAGAACTATTCGATGTAATCTTCTTTTTGCGGTGTGTTTGTTGAGACCGATGAATTGTGGGTTTATGATCAAGTCTATCTATGAATAATATTTAAATCTTCTCTGAATTATTTTATGTATGATTGGTTATCTTTGCAAGTCTCTTCGAATTATCAGTTTGGTTTGGCCTACTAGATTGATCTTTCTTGCAATGGGAGAAGTGCTTAGCTTTGAGTTCAATCTTGCGGTGTCCTTTCCCAGTGACAGCTGGGGAAGCAAGGCACGTATTGTATTGTTGCCATCGAGGATAACAAGATGGGGTTTTCTTCATATTGCATGAGTTTATCCCTCTACATCATGTCATCTTGCTTAAGGCGTTACTCTGTCTTTAACTTAATACTCTAGATGCATGCTGGATAGCGGTCGATGAGTGGAGTAATAGTAGTAGATGCAGGCAGGAGTCGGTCTACTTGTCTCGGACGTGATGCCTATATACATGATCATACCTAGATATTCTCATAACTATGCTCAATTCTGTCAATTGCTCAACAGTAATTTGTTCACTCACCGTAGAATACTTATGCTCTCGAGGGAAGTCACTAGTGAAACCTATGGCCCCGGGTCTATCTTTATCATATTGATCACCTACTACTTAGTTATTTCCTTTGCTATTTACTGTGCCTTTATTTTACTTTGCATCTTTACCATAAAAATACCAAAAATATTATCTTTATCATATATGTCAGATCTCACTCTCGTAAGTGGACTTATAGGGCTTGACAACCCCTATTTGCGTTGGTTGCGAGGATTTATTTGTTTTGTGCAGGTACAAGGGACTCGCGCGTAGCCTCCTACTGGATTGATACCTTGGTTCTCAAAAACTGAGGGAAATGCTTATGCTACTTTGCTGCATCATCCCTTCCTCTTCGGGGAAAACCAACGCAGTGCTCAAGAGGTAGCAAGAAGGATTTCTGGCGCCGTTGCCAGGGAGGTCTTCACAAAAGTCAACATACCAAGTACCCATCACATACCCTTATCTCCCGCATTACATTATTTGCCATTTGCCTCTCGTTTTCCTCTCCCCCACTTCACCCTTGCTGTTTTATTCGCCCTCTCTCTCTATCCTCCCTCTCTTTCTCTATTTTCCTCTTTTTGCCCGCTTGCTTTTTGTTTTCTTATGTGTTAGTTTGCTTGCTTGTCACGATGGCTCAAGATAATACTAAATTGTGTGACTTCACCAATACCAACAACAATGATTTTATTAGCACTCCGATTGCTCCTCTTACCGATGCTGAATCTTGTGAAATTAATACTGCTTTGCTGAATCTTGTCATGAAAGATCCGTTTTCCGGCCTTCCTAGTGAAGATGCCGCTACCCATCTAAATAGCTTCGTTGATTTGTGTGACATGCAAAAGAAGAAAGATGTGGATAATGATATTGTTAAATTGAAGCTATTTCCTTTTTCGCTTAGAGATCGTGCTAAAGCTTGGTTTCGTCTTTGCCTAAAAATAGTATTGATTCATGGAATAAGTGCAAAGATGCTTTTATCTCTAAGTATTTTCCTCCCGCTAAGATCATCTCTCTTAGAAACGATATTATGAACTTTAAGCAACTTGATCATGAACATGTTGCACAAGCTTGGGAGAGAATGAAATTAATGATACGTAATTGCCCTACTCATGGTTTAAATTTGTGGATGATTATACAAAAAATTTATGCCGGATTGAATTTTGCTTCTAGAAATCTTTTAGATTCGGCCACGGGAGGCACTTTTATGGAAATCACTTTAGGAGAAGCTACTAAACTCCTAGATAATATTATGGTTAATTATTCTCAATGGCATACTGAAAGATCTACTAATAAAAAGGTGCATGCGATAGAAGAAATTAATGTTTTGAGTGGAAAGATGGATGAACTTATGAAATTATTTGCTAATAAGAGTGTTTCTTCTGATCCTAATGATATGCCCTTGTCTACTTTGATTGAGAATAATAATGAATCTATGGATGTGAATTTTGTTGGTAGGAACAATTTTGGTAACAATGCGTATAGAGGAAATTTTAATCCTAGGCCTTATCCTAGTAATCCCTCTAATAATTATGGTAATTCCTACAACAATTCTTATGGAAATTATAATAAGATGCCCTCTGATTTTGAATCTAATATTAAAGAATTTATTACTTCGCAAAAGAATTTTAATGCTATGATTGAAGAAAAATTGCTTAAGATTGATGATTTGGCTAGGAACGTTGATAGAATTCTCTTGATGTTGATTCTTTGAAACTTAGATCTATTCCACCTAAGCATGATATCAATGAGTCTCTCAAAGCCATGAGAATTTCCATATAGGAGTGCAAAGAAAGAACCGCTAGGATGCGTGCTAAGAAAGATGCCTTTATAAGAGCGTGTTCTTCTAGTTCCTATGAAAATAAAGATGAAGATCTAAAAGTTATTGATGTGTCCCCTATTAAATCTTTGTTTTGCAATATGAATCTTGATAATGATGGGACTGAATATGATCCATCTTTACCTAGAAGGCGTTCTAAGAATTCGGAATTTGTTGATCTTGATGCTAAATTTGATAAAAGTGGGATTGAAGAAATTAAAACCCTAGATGTTGCTAAACCCACTATTATGGATTTCAAGGAATTTAACTATGAAAATTGCTCTTTGATTGATTGTATTTCCTTGTTACAATCCGTGCTAAATTCTCCTCATGCTTATAGTCAAAATAAAGCGTTTACTAAACATATCGTTGATGCTTTGATGCAATCTTATGAAGAAAAACTTGAATTGGAAGTTTCTATCCCTAGAAAACTTTATGATGAGTGGGAACCAACTATTAAAATTAAAATTAAAGATCATGAATGCTATGCTTTATGTGATTTGGGTGCTAGTGTTTCCACGATTCCAAAGACTTTGTGTGATTTGTTAGGTTTCCATGATTTTGATGATTGCTCTCTAAACTTGCACCTTGCAGATTCCACTATTAAAAAACCTATGGGAAGAATTAATGATGTTCTTATTGTTGCAAATAGGAATTATGTGCCCATAGATTTTATTGTTCTTGATATAGATTGCAATCCTTCATGTCCTATTATTCTTGGTAGACCTTTCCTTAGAACGATTGGTGCAATTATTGATATGAAGGAAGGAAATATTAGATTCCAATTTCCATTAAGGAAAGGCATGGAACACTTTCCTAGAAAGAAAATTAAATTACCTTATGCATCTATTATGAGAGCCACTTATGGATTGCCTACCAAAGATGGCAATACCTAGATCTATTCTTGCTTGTTATGCCTAGCTAGGGGCATTAAACGATAGCGCTTGTTGGGAGGCAACCCAATTTTATTTTTATTATTTGCTTTTTGCTCCTGTTTAGTAATAAATAATTTATCTAGCCTCTATTTTGGTTGTGTTTTTTGTGTTTAATTAGTGTTTATGCCAAGTAGAACCGTTGGGAAGACTTGGGGAAAGTCTTGTTGAACTTGCTGTAAATAACAGAAACTTTAGCGCTCACGAGAACTACTGCCATTTTATTTGGAAAGTGATATTTAGTTAATTCTTTTTTCAGATGATTAATAGATAAATTCCTCACGTCTAGCAATTTATTTTAGATTTTTTGGGGTTCCATATCTTGCGCTAGCTACAGATTACTACAGACTGTTCTATTTTTGAAAGATTCTGTTTTTCGTGTGTTGCTTGCTTATTTTGATGAATCTATGGCTAGTAAAATAGTTTACAAACCATAGAGAAGTTTGAATACAGTAAGTATAACACCAATATAAATAAAGAATGAGTTCATTACAGTACCTTGAAGTGGTCTTTTATTTTCTTTCGCTAACGGAGCTCACGAGATTTTCTAATTTAAGTTTTGTGTTGTGAAGTTTTCAAGTTTTGGGTAAAGATTTGATGGATTATGGAACAAGGAGTGGCAAGAGCCTAAGCTTGGGATGCCCATGGCACCCCCAAGATAATCTAAGGACACCTAAAAGCCAAAGCTTGGGGATGCCCCGGAAGGCATCCCCTCTTTCGTCTACTTCTATCGGTAACTTTACTTGGAGCTATATTTTTATTCGCCACATGATATGTGTTTTGCTTGGAGCGTCTTGTATGATTTGAGTCTTTGCTTGTTAGTTTACCACAATCATCCTTGCTGTACACACCTTTTGAGAGAGCCATACATGATTTGGAATTTGTTAGAATACTCTATGTGCTTCGCTTATATCTTTTGAGTTATATAATTTTTGCTCTAGTACTTCACTTATATCTTTTAGAACACGTTGGTGGATTTGTTTTATAGAAACTATTGATCTCTCATGCTTCACTTAGATTATTTTGAGAGTCTTAATAGCATGGTAATTTGCTTAAAATCCTAATATATTTGGTATACAAGATTAATAATAAAACTTTCTTATGAGTGTGTTGAATACTATGGGAAGTTTGATACTTGATAATTGTTTTGAGATATGGAGATGGTAATATTAAAGTTGTGCTAGTTGAGTAGTTGTGAATTTGAGAAATACTTGTGTTGAAGCTTGTGATTCCCGTAGCATGCACGTATGGTGAACCGTTATGTGATGAAGTCGGAGCATGATTTATTTATTGATTGTCTTCCTTATGAGTGGCGGTCGGGGACGAGCGATGGTCTTTTTCCTACCAATCTATCCCCCTAGGAGCATGCGCGTAATACTTTGCTTTGATAACTTGTAGAATTTTGCAATAAGTATATGAGTTCTTTATGACTAATGTTGAGCCCATGGATTATACGCACTCTCACCCTTCCACCTTTGCTAGCCTCTCTAATACCGCGCACCTTTCGCCGGTATCATACACCCACCATATACCTTCCTCAAAACAGCCACCATACCTACCTATTATGGCATTTCCATAGCCATTCCGAGATATATTACCATGCAACTTTCCACCGTTCCGTTTATTATGACACACTCCATCATTTTCATATTGCTTAGCATGATCATGTAGTTGAAATCGTATTTGTGGTAAAGCCACCATTCATAATTCTTTCATACGTGTCACTCTTGATTCATTGCATATCCCGGTACACCGCCGGAGGCATTCATATAGAGTCATATTTTGTTCTAAGTATCGAGTTGTAATTGTTGAGTTGTAAGAAAAATAAAAGTGTGATGATCATCATTATTAGAGCATTGTCCCAGTGAGGAAAGGATGATGGAGACTATGATTCCCCCACAAGTCGGGATGAGACTCCGAACGAAAAAAAAGAGGCCATACAAAAAGAGAAAATGCCCAAATAAAAAAATGAGAGAAAAAGAGAGAAGGGACAATGCTACTATCCTTTTACCACACTTGTGCTTCAAAGTAGCACCATGATCTTCATAGTAGAGAGTCTCTCATGTTATCACTTTTATACACTAGTGGGAATTTTTCATTATAGAACTTGGCTTGTATATTCCAATGATGGGCTTCCTCGAAATGCCCTAGGTCTTCATGAGCAAGCAAGTTGGATGCACACCCACTTAGTTTCTTTTTGAGCTTTCATATACTTATAGCTCTAGTGCATCTGTTGCATGGCAATCCATACTCACTCACATTGATATCTATTGATGGGCATCTCCATAGCCTGTTGATACGCCTAGTCGATGTGAGACTATCTTTTCCCTTTTTGTCTTCTCCACAACCACCATTCTATTCCACCTATAGTGCTATGTACATGGCTCACGCTCATGTATTGCGTGAAAATTGAAAAAGTTTTGAGAATGTCAAAAGTATGAAACAATTGCTTGGCTTTTCATCGGGATTGTGCATGATTTAAATATTTTGTTTAGTGAAGATGGAGCATAGCCAGACTATATGATTTTGTAGGGATAACTTTCTTTAGCCATGTTATTTTGAGAAGACATAATTGCTTTGTTAGTATGCTTGAAGTATTATTATTTTTATGTCAATATGAACTTTTTATTGAATCTTTCGGATCTGAATATTCATACCACAATTAAGAAGAATTACATTAAAATTATGTCAAGTAGCACTCCGCATCAAAAAATTTGTTTTTATCATTTACCTACTCGAGGACGAGCAGGAATTAAGCTTGGGGATGCTTGACACGTCTCCAACGTATCTATAATTTTTGATTGATCCATACTATATTATCTACTGTTTTGGACATTATTGGGCTTTAGTATCCACTATTATATTATTTTTGGGACTAACCTATTAACCGGAGGCCCAACCCAGAATTGTTGTTTTTTGCTTGTTTTAGGGTTTCGTAGAAAAGGAATGTCAAACGGAGTCCAAACGGAATGAAACCTTCGGGAACGTGATTTTCTCAATAAACAAGACCCGGGAGACTTGGACCCTACGTCAAGAAAGAAAAGAGGAGGCCACGAGGTAGGTGGGCACGCCTACCCCCCTCCCCCCCAGGCGCGCCCTCCACCCTCGTGGGCCCCCTGTTGCTCCACCGACATACTCCTTCCTCCTATATATACCTACGTACCCCCAAACGATCAGATACGGAGCCAAACCCCTAATTCCACCGCCGTAACTTTCTGTATCCATGAGATCCCATCTTGGGGCCTGTTCCGGAGCTCCGCCGGAGGGGGCATCGATCACGGAGGGCTTCTACATCAACACCATAGCCTCTCCGATGAAGTGTGAGTAGTTTACCTCAAACCTACGGGTCCATAGTTAGTAGCTAGATGGCTTCTTCTCTCTTTTTGGATCTCAATACAATATTCTCCCCCTCTGTTGTGGAGAACTATTCGATGTAATCTTCTTTTTGCGGTGTGTTTGTTGAGATCGATGAATTGTGGGTTTATGATCAAGTCTATCTGTGAATAATATTTGAATCTTCTTTGAATTCTTTTATGTATGATTGGTTATCTTTGCAAGTCTCTTCGAATTATCAATTTGCTTTGGCCTACTAGATTGATCTTTCTTGCAATGGGAGAAGTGCTTAGCTTTGGGTTCAATCTTGCGGTGTCCTTTCCCAGTGACAGTAGGGGCAGCAAGGTACATATTGTATTGTTTCCATCAAGGATAACAAGATGGGGTTTTCTTCATATTGCATGAGTCTATCCCTCTACATCATGTCATCTTGCTTAAGGCGTTACTCTGTTTTTAACTTAATACTCTAGATGCATGTTGCATAGCGGTCGATGAGTGGAGTAATAGTAGTAGATGCAGGCAGGAATCGATCTACTTGTCTCGGACGTGATGCCTATATACATGATCATACCTAGATATTCTCATAAGTATGCTCAATTCTGTCAATTGCTCAACAGTAATTTGTTCACCCACCATAGAATACTTATGCTCTCGAGAGAAGCCACTAGTGAAATCTATGGCCCCCGGGTCTATCTTTATCATATTGATCTCCTACTACTTAGTTATTTCCTTTGCTATTTACTTTGCCTTTATTTTACTTTGCATCTTTATCATAAAAATACCAAAAATATTATCTTTATCATATCTATCAGATCTCACTCTCGTAAGTGGCCTTATAGGGCTTGACAACCCCTATTTGCGTTGGTTGCGAGGATTTATTTGTTTTGTGCAGGTACAAGGGACTCGCGCGTAGCCTCCTACTGGATTGATACCTTGGTTCTCAAAAATTGAGGGAAATACTTTCGCTACTTTGCTGCATCATCCCTTCCTCTTCGGGGAAAACCAACGCAGTGCTCAAGAGGTAGCAAAACTCTCCCTCGAGCTCTACTGGATCGTGAGTTCGCGGGACGTCACCGAGCTGAACGTGTGTTGAAACACGAAGGTGACGTACGTTCGGTATTGAGGATCGGTCGATCGTGAAGACGTACGACTACATCAACCGCGTTGTCATAACGCTTCCGCTTAACGATCTACGAGGGTACGTGGATGACACTCTTCCCTCTCGTTGCTATGCATCACCATGATCTTGCGTGTGCGTAGGAATTTTTTTTAATTACTACGTTCCCCAACAGAAGTAGCATAGGTAGTACCATCACACATATCTAGATAAAATAGATGATGTGACAAGCAATAAATGAAGAAAGAAAGGTATGTAGTAACATAACTAGTTACTACTAGTATGAGTAACATCACACATATCAAGGCAAGATGAGTCTATAACATAATAAATGAAGTATTACATGTTACCATACATAGAGTAGTAACATGAGCATGTTACTACTCTATGTTACTACCCATTGTGGCTAGTCTAAGTGGAACCAACCGCAACCAAGCTCCCCAATAGCGCCGAAGCTAGCTTAGTCAGGACGGAGGCAGGAGAAAAGTCTGGTCCTTTTTCCAAGAGGAGAGGGCTCGATCGGTTTTACTTTAAGGCTCGGCCAGCCTAGAGGGCGCTTGAAAGAGACCAGATGACAACGGATGATCTTCGCTCAATTGTGCACCAGGGTAAAACAAAAGATGACATTAGTATGGATGATGAGATAGTAGGGCCGCTGATGTGGATATGCTGCATGTTAAGAGAATTAGTTAGTGGGAATAAACTATTTAGATATTATAGATTCACTAATCCAGATGAATCTGGTGGATTTGACTAACACGCTATCAAATGATTACAGGAGTTTGTCAAGGCTTACACTATCTTCACAGTGATTGTATTTGTCATCTAGATCTAAAACCTGGCAATAATATGTGATGATAACATGGTGTCAAAAAATTAGACTATGGTTTTTCAAGTCTTCAGAGATAAAAAAAGAGTCTTCAGAGAAGAAAGGAGTCGATGTAAGCCTCTGTTGAGAATGTTACGAAAATAAACTGCGCATGTGCGTGCGTGCGTGGCGTGCATGTGCGTGCGTGTGCGCGTGCGTGGCGTGGTGTTACGTGAGCCTACCGCCGTGTGAGCTAGCTAGGTTGTTAGCGATCTGGTGGAGGGCCACGGTGTGCGTGTTGATCGTGTTGTGAGCGCGCACGACTAGGCATGCAGATCGTGCGCGTGTAGCGGGGTGGGCTGCGTCGCATGCATGCGCCAGCCCGGGTATAAATCCCATAGTACGCTCGATGGTTGTAAGCACGGGGCCACAGTTTGAGCTAAAAAAATCGACGTTCGGCAGCAAGGCGTTTGTAGCCAGAAACCCTCTGCATTCACTTCTTCTTCTTCTTCCTCCGTTCTGGCGAGGGGAGAGAGAGAGGGTCAGTCTAGGGTTAGACCCAACAATTCGTGTACAGAGCCAAGTTTCTTCCTATGCACGTGGCCATGTTGATCGTCCCGCACGATGTTGCTCCCTGCTCGGTGCTCACGCCGGAGAACTACACGGTGTGGGCGATTAAGGCGGAGCCCATCCTCGACGCCCAAGGCCTCTGGGAGGTGGTGTCTTCGGCGGATGGTGTGGCGGTGGATGAGCGGAAGAACAAGACAGCGAGGGTGCAACTCTTCGGCCACTGTCGAAGGACATCCTCATGCAGGTGTCGACGAAGAAGACGGTGAAGGAGGTGTAGTTCCACCTCAAGATGAGGTTCGTCGGCGCCGATCGTATCAAGGCGGCGCGACTCTCCACTCTCCACGGCAAGTTCGCCAAGCTTCGCATGGAGGAGGAGGAGGCGCTGGACACGTACGTTGGCACGATCAGCGACATGGCGGCAAGGTACGTTGGCCTCAGCTCGACGCTCGACAACGACACCATGGTGAAAAAGCTATTTGGCATGGTGCCGGATCGGTTGTAGCTGCAGTGGCTGGGATCGAGCAGTTTTGCGATGTGGACATGATGACGTTCGAGGAGGCTCCAAGAAGACTCAAGGCCTTCGACGAGCGCTTACGGCGGCACACGTAGGCCGGCGGCGAACGGAGCGACGACCAGCTGCTGCTCACGGCGGATCAGTGGGAGGCGTGGCGACGTCAGTGCGGCGGCAATCATGACCACGACAATGACGACGGTGGAAGCAGCGTGGCCTCGGATGTGAGGAAGGGGCACGGGAGATGCTACGATAGTGACGTTCGCGGCCACTTCTCCTATGACTGCTGGCGGCCGAGGAAGGAGAAGACGCTCCTCACCAACGAGCCGGCCCTTCTGTAGGTCGCGGTTTAGGGGGATATGTTCGGAAAATAAACCGTGCACGTGTGTGCGTGCGTGTGTGCGTGTGTGGCGTGGTGGACTGGTGGTACGTGAGCCTACCGCCGCGTGAGCTAGCTATGTTGTTAGTGATCTGTTCGAGCGGCCATGGTGTGTTGCGTCGTGTGCATGCCCCAGCCCGGGTATAAATCCGGTAGTCCCTTGATGGTTGTAAGCACGGGGCCACAGTTTGAGCTGAAAAAACGCTGTTCGGCAGAAACCCTGTGCATTCACTTCTTCCTCCGTTCTAGTGAGATGAGAGAGAGAGTCTCTACTCCTCGTATGGTTTATTTTTGTCTCATCACTTTCAACTGTTTTATTTTATTGATTTTTTTCGTCTCCTCCATCACCTTACGGGTTTAGTTTCGCATCATCCTCACGCACAACGAAAAAAATCTGAACGGATCAAAAATTTTCATACTGAGTACTGACACAAGTGAAAGAATCAATCACGATCAATTTCTAAAGTTCAAATCTAAATTAATTACCGTAAATCGCTCAATCACATTAATTAGTTAGGAAACAAATAACCAATTTTTAAAAAAATCTCATTATTAAAGCATTTATGTACCTACTTAATTTGTAAGGGAATATTATCTCATTATTCTCTACTCCTAATAATGTCTCAGTACGTACATCGTTTCGTTCACTCGTTCCCTCCCCTCTCCATCTCATTTTTTTCGTAGATTTTTTTTCGTCCCTTCCCCCCACTTTATCGGTTTATTTTCGTGTTACCCTCTCACACAACGAAAGAAATCTGAACAGATCAGAACTTTCCATGCTGACGCAAGTTATTTTGTAATGTAGAATCAATCACGAACAATCTCTGAAGATCAAAGCTAAATTAATTAACCTTACCTTAAATCACTCAATCACATTAATTAGAATACAAATATTTGATTTTAAAAAAAATCACTCAATCACATTAATTTTACCTTAACTCACAGATGGTAATCAATCTCCAAACAAAGAAAACAATACATCGAGGGAGCAGTAAATAAACTCCCTTTCTTATGACATTTGTATGATCTTTCCCTTCCCTCTTCGTTGTCGAGTGTTCTTGATTCTCGAGGCCGATGCTTGGGCTGCGTCACTGGGTCGTGAGGACGTCGAGGCCGAGTGTCGTGGCACCGCGTTGGCCACGGCCGATGAAGGGGGCGAAGAAGGGCGGCTTCCCTGGCCCTGGCCGTGGCCATGGCCCTAAGAGTTGGTGCGGTGGAAGCGGCACTTGAAGGACCCGGCGTGGGTGGTCGGCGCGCAGACGCACTTGATAGCCTCATACGGTTTATTTTCGTCCCACCTCCCATGGTTTTTTGGTACTCCTCCCACCTTCGCTGGGTTTTTTCATAGATTTTTTTCGTCCCCTCCCCCCATTTCATCGGTTTATTTTCGCGTCACCCTCTCACACAACAAAAAAAATCTGAACAGATTAGAACTTTCCATACTGACGTGGGTTATTTAGTAATGTAGAGTCAATCACGAACAATCTCTAAAGATCAAATCTAAATTAATTAACCTTACCTTAAATCACTCAATCACATTAATTAGAAAACAAATATTTAATTTTTAGAAAAATCGCTCAATCACATTAACCTTACCTTAACTCATGGATGATAATGAATCTCCAAACAAAGGAAACAATACATCGAGGGAGCAGTAAATAAATTCCCTTTCTTATGACATGTATATGATCTTTCCCTTCCCTCTCCGTTGTCGAGCGTTCTTGATTCTCGAGGCCGATGCTTGGGCTGCGCCACTGGGTCGCGAGGACGTCGAGACTGGGTGCCGTGGCACCGCGTTGGCCGTGGCCGGTGAAGGGGGCGAAGAAGGGCGGCTTCCCTAGCCCTGGCCGTGGCCATGGCCCTGGGAGTTGGTGCGGTGGAAGCGGTGCTTGAAGGACTCGGTGTGGGTGGCCGGCACGCAGACGCACTTGGTAGCCTCGTACGGTTTATTTTCGTCTCACCTTCCATGGTTTTTTTGGTACTCCTCCCACCTTCGCCGGTTTCTTTTCGTAGATTTTTTTTTCGTTCCCTCCCCCACTTCATCGGTTTATTTTCACGTCATCCTCTCACACAATGAAAGAAAACTGAACATGTCAGAACTTTCCATACTGACGCAAGTTATTTAGTAATGTAGAATCAATCACGAACAATCTCTATAGATCAAATCTAAATTAATTAACCTTACCTTAAATCACTCAATCACATTAATTAGAAAACAAATATTTGATTTTCTGAAAAATCGCTCAATCACATTAACCTTACCTTAACTCACGGATGGTAATCAATCTCCAAACAAAGGAAACAATACATTGAGGGAGCAGTAAATAAACTCCCTTTCTTATGACATGTATATGATCTTTCCCTTCCCTCTCCGTTGTCGAGCGTTCTTGATTCTCGAGGCCGATGCTTGGGCTACGTCACTGGTTCGCGAGGACGTCGAGGCCGGGTGCCGCGGCACCGCATTGGCCGCGGCCGGTGAAGGGGGCGAAGAAGGACGGCTTCCCTGGCCCTGGCCGTGGTTGTGGCCCTGGGAGTTAGTGTGGTGGAAGCGGCACTTGAAGCACCCGGCGTGGGTGGCCGGCGCTCGGACGCACTTGGAAGCGGGCCCGTGGCCCGCGCCGGATGGCGCCGACGCCGACTCGGGCCACCTCCTCCGCGTATTTTTGGAGTTGTGGCTGGCCGATTTACATGAAATTAATTCCCTCGGTTGTGGTGGCAAATATAATATACATAATCCATATTGTTATGCACTAGTGTGTGTGTGTGTGTGAAATAGATGAATTATGGTCCCGTACCCAATAAGATGGATGTGTGTGTGTTAAGAGAGAGAGAGAGAGAGAGAGAGAGAGAGAGGGAGGGGGAGAGAGAGTGAGGAAGAGGGAGGAAGAGAGAGTGTGTGTGAGGATTTGATGGTGAGAAAAGGTCGCCAATGTCACTTGATATGTATAAGAATATTAATACTGAACTCTTAAAGTTAATGTGGCTCCGTTGCAATGCACGGGTGTTCTTCTAGTTAGTCTAGGATTAGGCCCAACAGAAAACTTCGTACTTTGAGTCAACAATATGACTAGAATACTTTTGTGGCTATTATCATTATTTATTCATACAGGGCATACATCGTACCATCGGAATACATGACTGGTGAAGAAATTACACTTAAGGCGTACATATACAGTTTGGGGTTCTAATTATGCAGATAGTAAGGCAAACCCAAAAAAAAAGCGCTACTCAAACATACCAAATGTAAGTCTAATTTTATCAAAGCACTTATGTATAATGCATCCTTTTTGAAAATGCTCATTTTGTCGGTGGCTTTTGCAAAATCGAGATTATTTTCATAGGTCCTGACCGTAGAGGTGACGCGTGTGCAAACCAGAGAGACCAAGTCGTTGGTATCAGGCAAACAGAGGACGACTGGCCTGCTCGCCTTACGGATCATCTGTCCTCACTCTGGCTCGAGTAAACTTTTTTTGGAACGAAGACGTCAAAAACGTCCAACTTTAAATTAATAAAATCCATAACATGGGCAGCATGCACAAACTAAGACAGCAACATCCGGGGAACTTAACAAGACACACAAACAGCCGGCCAAAAGAGCAAAGTACGATACAAGGCATAGCCAGCCAACGAAAGAACATGCAGGGTCGGAGAAAGCATATCCAAAAGGAGCTACACATCCTAGGTAGTAGAGGAGGCAGACGACGACGGAGCTCGTGACGCCAAGTAGACGAGGCGGAGACGGTCGAGAGCATGGCGTTGAAGAACAACGTCCTGACACCTTCCCAGCGGAGCCCACTGTTATAAGAAAATGATGCATGTGAATATAACGTCAGCAGGCTGAGATGGGAAAACGCCCTCAATAGTAAACTTGTTTCGAGTTCGTCAAAGGGCCCACAGCATAGCAGCCGCAGCAGTCCACATGATACGTCGTGCGGAGCCCTGAACCGAGGACAAAGACGACACTAACTCAGAGCGGAGCGTGGATCCCAATCACGCCAGCGGCCTTGCGGACCGTGCTCCAGGCGAAGCGTGCTAGAGGACACCGAAAGAACACGTGCGTCTTCCGGGACACCACAAAGAGCGCACGGCCCAGTGGTCGGCCCATTGCGCTTAGCTACATTTATGGAGGTTGGGAGGCGATCTTGGCAAAGTTGCCAGAGGAAAACCTTGATTTTAAGCTGAATACGAGCCTTCCAAAGCCCGGAGGCAGCCTGATGGGCAGGGCCACATGCCAGCTCTCTATAGAGAGAATTAACAGAGAACTTGCCAGAGCCCGTAAGCCTCAATGACACCATATCCGCGACAGACGATAGATGCACGTCAGCAGTCATAGCCCGCAGGCGGGCCCAACTATCTGCCTCAGGCCCCGAGAGCTCCCTTCTAAAGGAAATAGAAGGCGGGGAGGAGCTAAAGGCCGAGGCCATCAATTGATTGGGGTCAACAGCGATGGTATAGAGATCGCGAAACTCTGACCAAAGAGGTTGTTGGCCGATCCAAAAGTCAAGCCAGAGACGTGTAGAGTTTTAGGAAGGAGACCCCTGGGTTGCTACCTTGAAAAAATTCCCCCCAGGGAAGTATTTGGCATGCAGGAGATCCATCCAGAGGCCAGACTCGCCCTGTGCCAGCTTCCAAGTCCATTTGCACATGAGTGCAATGTTCATTAACTTAGAGTTGATAATCCCAAGGCCCCCTGGGCTTTGGGCCGGCAAACGGCCTACCATTTTACCATGTGGTATTTACATTTCGGTCCCGCCCCTTCCCAAAAGAAATGGGCCCTAGGAGTGTCCAATTTGGTGTGCACCCCATCAGCCAACAAGAACAATCCCATGACAAACATTGGCAGGGACGATAGGCTGGAGTTAGTTAGGATTAGTCTTGCCCCTGAAGACATAAACCTCCCTCTCCACTGATAGACTCTTCCCGCCACCTTATTGCAGAGAGCTTCCCAATCGGAGATCAAGCACTTTTTTTCTGCGATCGGGAGGCCGAGGTAAGTAAACGGTAGTTTCCCAAGCTTGCAATTGAGCAGGTTAGCTACACATAAACTTTCGGCCGCGTCCATCCCTATGGACACCACTTCACACTTGTGGAAGTTCATTTTTAGCCCGGACATGAGCTCGAAGCACAGGAGAATGGCCTTAACCATTGCAATACTATGCAGATCGGCTCGAAAAGAAGGAGTGTGTCATCCACGTACTGCAGGTGCGACACACCCCCCGGGATCAAGTCACCGACCACTCCCCTGATGTGGCCAGCGGCACGGGCTTGATCTAACATGGCACCCAGGGCATCAGCCACAAAGTTAAAAAGCAGCGGGGAAGCCAGGTCCCCTTGACGCAGCCCACGCTTGTTGCGGAAGAAGTTCCCTACCTCTCCATTCACCGCAATCGCCGTTTGGCCCCCCGAGACCAATTTCATCATGCGGTAAACCCACACCGACGAGAAACCCCTGTCCAGGAGGACTTGTCGGAGAAAATCCCAGTTCACTCGGTCATACGCCTTCTCGAAATCCAGTTTCAGAAGAATGGCTGGCTGACGAGAGCGTTTAAGCGAGTGGACTATTTCCTAGAGGGCGAGCGGCCCCTCCAATATATTGCGACCGTGGATAAAATCCGACTGACTCCTACTAATGATACGGTGAGCTACCGGAGAAAGACGCGTGTACGGTGAGCTACCGGGGAAAGACGCGTGGCACAAGCCTTAGAGCAAATTTTGAACGGAACGTTAATGAGCGCTATTGGTCTAAATTGTCTAATACAGTCCGCACCATGTACTTTGGGGATCAGGGAAAGAACCCCAAAGTTCATGCGTGAGATATCTACGCTACCCCGCATGAACCTGTTGCACATGTGAAGACTGGCCCCTTAAGCACAGGTCAAAAACGCTTAAACATCGCCACCGGCCAACCATCAGGGCCCGGGGCAGTGTCCGATTTCATCCCAAGGACTGCCACGTCAATCTCCTGAGGAAGGAAAGCCAGCCCCAGGCCCTCGTTTTGCTCGTCCATGACCCGCGGCGTGGGATCCCAGATGTCTGTCCGTAGCCGAGCGTGCGACTCCTCCCTGGAGCCCATCAGGTGGATCTAAAACTCATAGATGTGGCGAACGATGTCTTGTTGTCGCAAAAGGAGGCCCTGTTCAGATTGCAGCCTCAGAATGGCGCACTTACGTCGCTGACCATTAGCATAGGCATGGAAGTATTTGGTATTCACGTCACCCTTCAGCGTCCACTTGATGCCACCACGTCTACGCTAATACTCCTCCTCAGCCCTAAGGAGGGACTCGACTTGAGCTTTGAGCGCATAGCGCTAAGCCCACTCCTGCTCCGAGGAGCCCTGCGAGTCGACGAATGCATCCATCCGAGCCAGTTCCGCGGTCATGCGAGCATGGAGCAGTTTATCCTCGCGGCCCTGGTTGGCTCCCCAGCCTTTGAGAGCCGCGCGCATGCCCGCCCCTGCGGCAATCCAAAACTCCATAGGCCCACGCGGGGGCCCAAGCCGGGCCACACATGTCGTCCATTTGGATAGGAATATTTGCTCGAAACCCGAAGACTCGAGCCATGCAGTTTCGAAGAAGAAACGAGGGCTGCGTTTCAACCTGTCCTCCCCTAAGGAAAGGATTAGAGGGATATGATCCGAACCAATCCTAGTTTCGGCCTGTAGGGAGCATAGTGGGAATAGTACTTCCCACTCTGCAGACATGAAAACCCGGTCCAGCACCGATCGAACCGGCGTTAACTGCTTATTAGTCCATGTATAACGGGCCCCTACGCGGGCCACTTCCCTAAGGGCCATTGCTGCAATCACATTGTTAAACATGGACACCCTTGTCCAGTTAATGATCCCATTATTCTTGTCCGCTCCCGAGCGGATCAAGTTGAAATCGCCACCCACAAGTAGTGGCAAATTGTGCGTACCCAAGGCCACAACCTTCACCTGGAGTTCCCCCAGGAACTCTTGTGAGCAAGAGTGGTTGGCCGGGCCATAAACCACAATGACCTCCCATTCACGGAGAGTCGTGTGGTGGCGAACATGGGCAGAAATGAAAAACCTGCCAGCATCCCACGCCAACACCTCACAGCAAACTTGGTTAACACCAACCAGCAGGCCCCCAGAGTCACCTACCGCGGACACCCACTGCCACGCAAATCGCTCCAAGGGGTCGATAGCCAACAGATCCTGGTGGGGAAAATCTGCCTTGATGGTTTCCTGCAAGCCCACAACATCGATCCCCTCTTCACGAATGTATTCCTTCAACTGGGTCCGCCTCCCAGTGCGGCCAAAGCCACGGATGTTCCAAAAGATGAAATGCATTAGATGATGCGGTTGCAGAGACGGATACCCCTAGTGGTAACCGCTTTGGCCACACGTCGTGTCTTGGCTAGACAATGGGTTGAGGGGGACGGCGCAGCCCCTGCTGCAGTGTCCCCCTGGACGGGCCGCACTGCAATCTCCAGAGAAGCCCCTGCTTCGTCTGTCGATGGCGCCACACGGGCGGCCTCAGCCTGTGCTAATGTTGCCTGCGCAATATCCTTCGAATGGAGGAGAGAAAGAAGCTCGCGCGCTTCGCCCTCATTTGACATGTCAACGCCACAATCCGCTGTGATACCACCTAAACTCTCATCAGAATATTCATCGAAAATCGTAAAGCGGGGCAGGGGATTACCTTCGATTTCCATGTTCTTTTGCGCCACAAGAAGCTGGGCGCGTTGCAGCGACCGGAGGTTGCCCTTGGCGCCTTTGGAGCGCGAGCTGGCCCGCTCCAGAGTCGAAGGCGACATCACCACTGCCTTGGAGCGCTTGGCAGTGGAGATGGGCGTCGTCTTGGACACCGCCGCCCAAAGTGCATCCGAGGCAGGAGAAGGGACGGACGCCACAATCCCGCCGGCCTGATCACCAGGGGAAGCCAGCGCCATCACCACCGGCCGGTGGGAGACAGGCGTGCCCGCACAGACCGACGGGGGGCTCGCTGGCGCCACCGGTGGAGCCTTGCGACCCGTCGTCTTCTTGGGGATCCGCGTCCCACCGCCGGCCTTGCCCACTGAAGGCGGAGGGGGAGGAGAGCACGCCAGAGGCACACGCTCCCCACCCACGCCAGCAGCCGTCGGGGACGAGCATCGAGCGTCCCACCGAGTCGCAGGAGGCTGAGACGCCCTTGTTGATGTCGAGGCCAAGCGAGATGTTGGAGTCATACTGGTTAAAAGCCGTCTCATTGCTGCCCACTCCAACTTGTCGCTCCCCCTTGTCAGTCGCACCCCCCCTGCAGGAGCGGTGGCCGCCGAATCCTTGTCCTTGAGACCCAACTTGTCCCACGACGTCGTATCAATCGAGTCATCACCCATGCTCATGTCATGATCCTTGTCTTTGCCATCCGAGCCCTTGTCCGAGCTAGCTGGGGGAGGGGGCGTTGCGCCCTGCAGACCATCCGACTCGGCCTCCATCCGAATGGTGTATCCCTCGCTGTTGAACCAGAGTTGGACGTAACCACGTAGCTTGGTCGGGGAGTGGCAGGCGAAACGCATCCGCGCTGGCACGAGCCCCGCCAGCGACGCCTTATCCACCTCCATGGGGCGGCCAATCATGACGGTCTTGGCCAAGAGGTGATCCGCACGATGATGCTTGGGGGGCACGCCCCACAGCTTGACCCACACGTCTGGCGTCATCTCGGCCTTGGGCTCCTCCAGGAGAGATTCCTTGATCTCAGGCATGATATTGTTGAGGGAGAGGAAGAGCTTTCCGCTACGGGTCTCCATCCGCAGCATGGTCTTGTTGGGGAAGACGACCGAGAACAAGTTCTCGGCGATCGCCGTCACCTTACAGTCCCACTCCCATTGGAAGAGGTGGGGGAGTTCCGCCTCCAAGATGGGAACCGACAGCAGCCCAGGCGCCGCGGAGATGACGGCCGCATCCGCCACCAGCTGAGCGCGCACCTCTTCGCCCTCAGTCTCCATGAAAGGCAGGCAGAAGAAGCCCTCGTCAGGGATGGCATTGCCCATAATCTGCAGCATCAGGGGCCTTCCCCGCATCGGGCAGTGCGCCGAGGCATGCCCCTCCTCATGGCAAATGACACACAGAGGCTTGAAGAAACACATGTTTTGGTAATGGCCCACCCGGCCACTTGAAGCATTCTGTCCCGTCCGTCTCCTCCATGGGGATGGGGGCCTCTATCGAGCCCTTCGAAGCCGACGGCCCAGCCGTCAGGGCCAGCGGCGCCCACTTGTGCTCCGCCGAGCTCCCCCCTTTTGCTTCTGCTTCTTGGCAAAGGGATCCCCAATTCGTTCGCCGCAGAGAGGGTGTTGGGACTCCTTCCTCTTGAGCTCCTTCTTCTGCTCCAAAGCCCGCCGCTTGTACTCCTCCTTCTTCTTCTTATTGCGCTCGCGCTCCCCCAGCCACCGTCCTCCGCCGGGCCCGCCGGCCGCTTGGAGAGCGCCTGTGCCCGCAGATCCAGCTCACGCTGATGCTTGGCTGCCGGGGCCGGCGGCGACATGGGTGGCTTATCCACGCGACGGGATCCCACCAGCACCGCGTCTGCGAACGAACGCGCGAGGGGGAAGGGGGAGCGGAACGGATCAGGCAACGAGCGAGATGACCAAAGCGCCACACTTGCGAGGGGGAAGCGGGAAACCCTAGAGTGAGATCTAGGGCACCCCTCGGCAGCCACCGCCACTTATAAGGGGATGGGGGCAGCCGCGCGTCTGCCACCGCATTGGGCCTGGTCCTGGCCGCAGGAGCACACAAGGCTAGCGTCCCAGGAGGGTATGACCCAGCGACCGGAGTGCACCCCTGCAACCCAGCAGGCTAGGGCCACACCCCAGCAGGCTGAGAGACGGGCGGAGCGGCTTTTGTGGCCCCCAGCCCAACCGCAGGCAGACTGGGCCACGGCTCCGGGCCAACCAGGAATCAGGCTCGTCAGCCCGAGCCAGCGAAACCCTAGCCTGGTCGCCCGGCTCCCTGGCAGGGCGACCCCGCCACCGCCGCCGACCCTTGTCGACACCGGCGAGCACGACGAGGCCAAGGACGGCAGCGCCACCTCCAGGCCCTGCTGCCCCGCCTCCATCTGGGCGCACGAGCGGCCCTCTGGGCCCGCATCCACGTCCCTGGGCGGACGCCAGATCCGCGACGCCAGACCACGGTCGCCATGACCGCCAGGTGCAAAAGCGCGCCGGCGACCGGCCTTGAAGGAGCCCCAAGCTCCTCCGATCGGGCGACAAAGTCACCCACCGAGCACGCCTCGCGTGGCCTCGGCGAACCACCACCACTCACTTGACTGCTTACCTGGTTATCTGCATCTGCATCTTCGTCGGAGTCGTCCCCCGCCAACGCCCATAACCTGCTGCCCGAAGGGGATGAACCAGGGGGGCGCCCCCCGGGAGCGAGACTCCACCGCGCGCGCCCCTTAGTGGAACGCACCGCCGTCCAGCTGACCTCCGACGCCGTGGCCACGCAGGGGACAAACTCGCCGTCGACATCGCCTCCCGAGTCACCTATCCGTACGAGAGCCATTGGGTCGGCCATCCACCTGCTTGCTCGCTCGAGTAAACATATGCCTTCCAGTGATATAACATTCAAAAAAATAGTAGAACCGACTATGCATGCGGTGCTTGAAAAAAAAAGTTCCATCAGTCACTTCTATTCTACTTTCAGTGATATAACATTCAAAAAATAGTAGAACCGACTATGCATGCGGTGCTTGAAAAAAAGTTCCATCAGTCACTTCTATTCTATTCTAGACCGTCTGATCTTTATCTAATGTCTGTAAATAGATCAACGTACTGTTCATCTTTTACCTCTAGCTTCTTCCTAACGCAGCCGCCGGCCAGCCCAGACATAACCACTTGCCTCCGCCCCCACAGCTGGCGGCTAGCGCTGCCCCGCCATCCCCTCTATCTCCTGCCACAACTATGCTAGCCACCGCATTGGAAAACAACTCTAGCGATTCCCTGCACCCCCAACTCTTTAAGATAGATCAAGGAATCATCCCTTCTTCTAAGATAGATAGTTTTTTTTGAAAGATCCAGCTTGGCTGGCTTTGATTGATTTAGATGAGAGCATGTGGAAAACAGAGTTTGATCAAGCGATCAAGGGAAGAAAGAAAAGATACAACAGAGGGGGGGCCTTCGTCCTGCAGCTCCCAGCAAAAAAAACCATAAGAAACTATATCGCACCTAAATCCCCAAAAGGGGGCTCAATAGATTTTGCTCCGGCTAGCCGCCAGTGCTCCATCATGCGTCGAATGGCGTCGATGACATCCTTCAAAACAGCGTTCTTCATTCTGAAGGTACAGTTGTTTCTTTCCATCCAAATTGCCCAGGTGGTAGCCATGATCATATTCTTCACTCCCCTCCTGTTTTCCGCTCTTGTTGCATCCACAATGGCCTTAACTGCCGAGGGTGTGCATCGCCGATCCTACAGAGGCAGGGCGAGCGACGAACATCCTTTCCATTCCGCCACCTTTGCCCAGACTGTTCGCGTGAATGGGCAGTTCCAGAATAGGCGAACGGAGGACTCCAGGTTTTTGAGGCAAAACTGGCAGAAGTATGGGTTTGGCCATCGTCGACGTTGCAAACGGTCATTACACCACACTCTATCCCGATGAATCAGCCAGGAGAAGATTTTAATCTTGCCAGGGGCCCATACCTTCCAAATGGCCGATTTAATTACATTGTTTGGTAGGTTTTCGAACTGGGCATTGTAGGCAGAGCTCGTGGAGTAGGATCCTTTTCCGTTTCATGTCCAAATGATCACATCTTCCCATTGCTCATTGATCATTCCTTCATGCTCTCTGATCATGCGTACCAACTTGACCACATCATGGACAATTTATTCATACCGCCCATTACCAAGGTTGCGGATCCAGCTTTCGTTTTGTAGAGCCTCGACCACTGTTTTAAGCTTGCTTCTAGATCGCTTGAACAGCATTGGGAAAGTTTGGCAGAGTGGTTCATCTCCCAACCAGTGACAGGTCCAAAATTTCGTCATCATGCCGTCTCCGATGGCAATCTTTGTGACTCAAGTGAAGAGGCCCCTGTCATTGCTGTCGCACGGGATTGGGAAAGCTTTCCAAGGCCTGTCCAGCTGCATCCATTCCAGCCAAAGCCACCGGAGACGTAGTGCTCTGCCGAAAAGGTGAAGATCCTGAATGCCTAGCCCGCCCTTTTGGGTGGGAGAGCATACAGTTTTCCAGTTTACTTTGCACTTTCCGCCTGACAATTCTTCATCATGCGCCCAGAGGAATCACTGTCAGGCCTTGTTAATATCCTTCAAAAGCTTTTTTGGGAGCCGCAACACTGTCATCATAAATGTTGGTGTTGGGGAACGTAGTAATTTCAAAAAAATTCCTACGCACACGCAAGATCATGGTGATGCACAGCAATGAGAGGGGAGAGTGTTGTCTATGTACCCTCGTAGACCGGAAGCAGAAGCATTATAACAACGCGGTTGATGTAGTCGTACTTCTTCACGGCCCGACCGATCAAGCACCAAAACTACGGCACCTCCGAGTTTTTGCACATGTTCAGCTCGATGATGATCCCCGGACTCCGATCCAGCAAAGTGTTAGGGAAGAGTTCCATCAGCACGACGGCGTGGTCATGATCTTGATGTTCTACCGTCGCAGGGCTTCGCCTAAGCACCGCTACAATATTATCGAGGATTATGGTGGAGGGGGGCACCGCACACGGCTAAGAGAACGATCATGAAGATCAACTTGTGTGTCTAGAGGTGCCCCCTGCCCCTGTATATAAAGGAGCAAGGGGGAGAGGCCGGCCGGCCCTTGGGGCGCGCCAAGGAGGGGGAGTCCTCCTCCTAGTAGGAGTAGGACTCCCCTTTCCTAGTCCAACTAGGAAGAGAGAAGGGGGAAGGAAAGAGAGGGAGAGGGAGAGGGAAAGAGGGGCCGCGCCCCCCTCCCCTAGTCCAATTCGGACTCCCCATGGGAGGGGGCGCGCCACCTCCTGGGCTGCTGCCCTCTCTCTCCCCTCAAGCCCACTAAGGCCCAATACTTCCCCGGGGGTTTCCGGTAACCCTTCCGGCACTCCGGTTTTCTCCAAAATCACCCGAAACACTTCTGGTGTCCGAATATAGCCGTCCAATATATCGATCTTTATGTCTCAACCATTTCGAGACTCCTCGTCATGTCCGTGATCATATCCAGGCCTCCGAACAACCTTCGGTACATCAAAATATATAAACTCATAATGAAACTGCCATCGTAACGTTAAGTTTGCAGACCCTACGGGTTCGAGAACAATGTAGACATGACCGAGACACGTCTCCGGTCAATAACCAATAGCGGAACCTGGATGCTCATATTGGCTCCTACATATTCTACAAAGATCTTTATCGGTCAGACCGCATAACAACATACGTTGTTCCCTTTGTCATCGGTATGTTACTTGCCCGAGATTCGAACGTCGGTATCTCAATACCTAGTTCAATCTCATTACCGGAAAGTCTCTTTACTCGTTCTGTAATAAATCATCTTGCAACTAACTTATTAGTTGCATTGCTTGCAAGGCTTAAGTGATGTGTATTACCGAGAGGGCCCAGAGATACCTCTCCGACAATCGGAGCGACAAATCCTAATCTCGAAATACGCCAACCCAACATGTACCTTTGGAGACACCTGTAGAGCACCTTTATAATCACCCAGTTACGTTGTGACGTTTGGTAGCACACAAAGTGTTCCTCCGGTAAATGGGAGTTGCATAATCTCATAGTCATAGGAACATGTATAAGTCATGAAGAAAGCAATAGCAATAAACTAAACGATCAAGTGCTATGATAACGGAATGGGTCAAGTCAATCACATCATTCTCTAATGATGTGACCCCGTTAATCAAATGACAACTCATGTCTATGGCTAGGAAACTTAACCATCTTTGATTCAACGAGCTAGTCAAGTAGAGGCATACTAGTGACACTCTGTTTGTCTATGTATTTACACATGTATTATGTTTCCGGTTAATACAATTCTAGCATGAATAATAAACATTTATCATGAAATAAGGAAATAAATAATAACTTTAGTATTGCCTCTAGGGCATATTTCCTTCAGTCTCCCACTTGCACTAGAGTCAATAATCTAGTTCAAATCGCCATGTGATTTAACATCAATAGTTCACATCACCATGTGATTAACACCCATAGTTCACATCGTCATGTGACCAACACCCAAAGGGTTTACTAGAGTCAATAATCTAGTTCATGTCGCTTTGTGATTAACACCCAAAGAGTACTGAGGTGTGATCATGTTTTGCTTGTGAGAGAAGTTTAGTCAACGGGTCTGCCACATTCAGATCCGTAAGTATTTTGCAAATTTCTATGTCAACAATGCTCTGCACAGAGCTACTCTAGCTAATTGCTCCCACTTTCAATATGTATCCAGATTGAGATTTAGAGTTATCTGGATTAGTGTCAGAACTTGCATCAACGTAACCCTTTACGACGAACCTTTTGTCACCTCCATAATTGAGAAACACATCCTTATTCCACTAAGGATAATTTTGACGAATGTCCAGTGATCTACTCCTAGATCACTACTGTACTCCCTTGCCAAACTCAGGGCAGGGTACACAATAGGTCTGGTACACAACATGTCATACTTTATAGAACCTATGGCTGAGGCATAGGGAAAGACTGTCTTTCTCTCTCTATCTTCTGTCGTGGTCGGGCTTTGAGTCTTACTCAATTTCACACCTTGAAACACAGGCAAGAACTCTTTCTTTGACTGTTCCATTTTGAACTACTTCAAAAACTTGTCATGGTATGTACTCATTAAAAAATTATCAAGCGTCTTGATCTATCTCTATAGATCTTGATGCTCAATATGTAAGCAGCTTCACCGAGGTCTTTCTTTGAAAAACTCCTTTCAAACACTCCTTTATGCTTTGCAGAATAATTCTACATTATTTCCGATCAACAATATGTCATACACATATACTTATCAGAAATGTTGTAGTGCTCCCACTCACTTTCTTGTAAATACAGGCTTCACCGCAAGTCTGTATAAAACTATATGCTTTGATTAACTTATCAAAGCGTATATTCCAACTCCGAGATGCTTGCACCAGTCCATAGATGGATCGCAGGAGCTTGCATATTTTGTTAGTACCTTTAGGATTGAAAAAACATTCTGGTTGCATCATATACAACTCTTCTTTAATAAATCCATTAAGGAATGCAGTTTTGTTTATCCATTTGCCAGATTTCATAAAATGCGGCAATTGCTAACATGATTCGGACAGACTTAAGCATAGATACGAGTGAGAAACTCTCATCGTAGTCAACACCTTGAACTTGTCGAAAACCTTTTGCGACAATTCTAGCTTTGTAGATAGTAACACTACTATCAGCGTCCGTCTTCCTCTTGAAGATCCATTTATTTTTTATGGCTTGCCGATCAACGGTCAAGTCAACCAAAGTCCACACATTGTTCTCATACATGGATCCCATCTCAGATTTTATGGCCTCAAGCCATTTCGCGGAATCTGGGCTCTTCGCTTCCTCATAGTTCGTAGGCTCGTCATGGTCAAGTAACATAACCTGCAGAATAGGATTACCGTAGCACTCTGGTGCGGATCTCACTCTAGTTTGCCTATGAGGTTCGGTAGTAACTTGATCTGAAGTTACATGATCATCATCATTAGCTTCCTCACTAATTGGTGTAGTAGTCACAGGAACAGATTTCTGTGATGAACTACTTTCCAATAAGGGAGCATGTACAGTTACTTCATCAAGTTCTACTTTCCACCCACTCACTTCTTTCGAGAGAAACTTCTTCTCTAGAAAGGATCCATTCTCAGCAATGAATATCTTGCCTTTGGATCTGTGATAGAAGGTGTACCCAACATTTTCTTTTGGGTATCCTATGAAGATTTACTTCTCCGATTTGGGTTCGAGCTTATCAAGTTGAAACTTTTTCACATAAGCATCGCAGTCCCAAACTTTAAGAAACGATGGCTTAGGTTTCTCGCCAAACCACAGTTCATACGGCGCTGTCTCAACGGATTTAGATGGTGCCCTATTTAACGTGAATGTAGCTGTCTCTAATGCATAATCCCAAAACGATAGCAGTAATCAGTAAGAGACATCATAGATCGCACCATATCTAATAAAGCACGGGTACGACGTTCGGACACACCATTACACTGTGGTGTTCCAGGTGGCGTGAGTAGTGAAACTATTTCACATTGTTTTAACTAAAGGCCAAACTCGTAACACAAATATTTTACTTCTGCGATCATATCGTAGAAATTTTTATTTTTGTTACGATGATTCTCCACTTCACTCTGAAACTCTTTGAACTTTTCAAATATTTCAGACTTGTGTTTCATCAAGTAGATATACTCATATCTGCTCAAATCATCTGTGAACATCAGAAAATAATGATACCTGCCGTGAGTCTCAATATTCATCGGACCACATACATCAGTATGTATGATTTCCAACAAATCTGTTGCTCGCTCCATTGTTCCGGAGAACGGAGTCTTAGTCATCTTGCCCATGAGGCATGGTTCGCAAGCATCAACTGATTCATAATCAAGTGATTCCAAAAACCCATCAGCATGGATTTTCTTCATGCGCTTTACACCAATATGACCTAAACGGTAGTACCACAAATAAGTTGCACTATCATTATTAACTTTGCATCTTTTGGTTTCAATATTATGAATATGTGTATCACTACGATCGAGATCCAACGAACCATTTTCATTGGGTGTGTAACCATATATGTAAACAGAAACAACAATTTATTCTCTTGCTTAAATGAATAACCATATTGCAATAAACATGATCAAATCATATTCATGCTCAATGCAAACACCAAATAACACTTTATTTAGGTTCAACACTAATCCCGAAAGTATAGGGAGTGTGCGATGATGATCATACAAATCTTGGAACCACTTCCAACACACATCGTCACTTCACCCTTAACTAGTCTCCGTTCATTCTGCAACTCCCGTTTCGAGTTACTACTCTTAGCAACTGAACCAGTATCAAATACCGGGGGCTTGCTACGAACACTAGTAAAATACACATCAATAATCCGTATATCAAATATACCTTTGTTCACTTTGCCATCCTTCTTATCCGCCAATTACTTGGGGTAGTTCCGCTTCCAATGACCAGTCCCTTTGTAGTAGAAGCACTCAGTTTCAGGGTTAGGTCCAGACTTGGGTTTTTTCACTTGAGCAGCAACTTGTTTGCCGTTCTTCTTGAATTTCCCCTTTCTTCCCTTTGTCCCTTTACTTGAAACTAGTAGTTTTACCATCAACACTTGATGCTTTTCTTGATTTCTACCTTCGTCGATTTCAGCATCACGAAGAGCTTGAGAATCGTTTCCGTTATCCCTTGCATATTATAGTTCATCATGAAGTTCTACTAACTTGATGATGGTGACTGGAGAATTCTGTCAATCACTATTTTATCTGGAAAATTAACTCCCACTTGATTCAAGCGATTGTAGTACCCAGACAATCTGAGCACATGCTCACTGCTTGAGCTATTCTCCTCCATCTTTTAGCTATAGAACTTGTTGGAGACTTCATACACTAGTGCAGAACCGGGCAATAGCACCGGTTCGTAAGGCCCTTTAGTGCCGGTTCCATAACCGGCACTAAAGTGTGGGCACTAAAGCCCCCCCCCTTTAGTACCGGTTCAACACGAATCGGTGCTAAAGGGCAACCACGTGGCACAAGCCAGCTCCGGGGGCCGAGAGCCCTTTAGTACCGGTTAGTAACACCAACCGGTACTAAAATGTTTGGGGGGTTTTTGGTTTTATGATTTCTTTTTCATTTAATTTTGTGTTTTCCATTTTAATTCTTTTTCGTTTGCTGGTATTTTACTGGTACTAATATAATGGTGATGTGTAGTATGATAAATGATATAAATGATATAATAATTCATCATCATCATATTAATTAATATAAAAACTCTTGCATCATATATATCATCACCAACGGTTTTCATAGCAAAGATATCATCGAGTTCAACATGGTAATGATATTATAAGCGTTCATAACACCACAAAAGCAAATCACTGTTTGAGATTAAGTTCAGGATGAAGAACACGGACATGAGAGGACAAGTACTAAGAGCATGAACTAGCTAATTAATCACTCCTGCTGCTCTCTCTCAGGTAGAATAGCATAGAACATGTATAACTTTGCTGATTCATCATATTGGAGCATGCAGATGAACCTGTCTCCTAATCGTGGGTTGCGCTTCTGATTGTTGCCCCCTAGTACTTGTCTGTGATCGTTCACAATTTTGCTCCAGTCTTTTACTATTAAGCATTCCTCACTATTAGAAATCCTGAATGCACTAAAGTGCATTGTAGGATATCTTGGCCGTAAGCTAACAATATTCATGGTACCTTTAGTCTCGATCCAATCAGGCACAACATTCATCGGGAGTCCATGTTGAAGAACATCGTATAGTAACATACTTAGCAATGAAGTTTAGCTTAAAAAATAATGTATGTAAAAGATGCACTGAGAAGAAATAGTAGAAATCTTACCATCTTTCCTAAATATATGTGACCGTAGTTCAGTACAAACACTATTGGTCGCACATTTTGAGTACTAACATTTCTAAGTGTAGGAAAGAAATTTGTCTTGACAGCATCAACATCCTCAAGCCATGAAACATAATGACTTGTCTCCTCCCAGTTTAGTTCAGCCCCGAGACAGTGGATGGTCCTGTCTACCAAGCGCCAGACATGTTTGCTTGACTGGAAGTAAGCTGTCAATATTAATTGAGATCTATTAATTATTCAACTGGTTCAAATAATCTCATATCGAAGACATAAATATGGTTGAGAAACTAACATAATGGTAGAACTGGAGGCGTCTGCACATCGACCCAGATGTCTCTATTACCTTCAATATCATCTTCCGGACGAATATCAAAGGTGATAACCATATCAGGCTCAAATGCATAAGCCTTGCATAGTGCTTGCCAAGTTTTGCATTCAAAATAGGTGTATGTGTTTGCATTGTATAATTTGACATTGAAGGTATAACCATGCTCGGTCTTCAAGTAAACTCTTTTTACCTCCATAGTTTCGTTAGGACTGAAACCTATCTTATCCAAGACAAAAATTCTTGCATGGCAGGGGATACGCTAGTAGAATAGTGAAAAATTAAAATTAAAAGGTGAAGTAAAATGAAGCATAACTCATGCTTAATTCTGAAAAAGACTTGTCGTTGTGACTTACTGTATCCACTTCGAAGTTCTCATCCAGCTTGATGCTGAAGCGTCTATCATCAACTAGAAAATTTTGGCCGCACAGGCCGCGCTGGTCTTCGTAGTATTCACACATAATAAAATCGTGTTCGTCGTCAGACGACATTCCTATGTTCATAGGTGAAACATTAAACACTTATTAGTTCTATTAATTCAACTAATTCTGTTAATTCAACTAGTTCAAATAAGCACTTACGAAGAATATACCTAATTAATTAAACTAATTCAACTAACTAGTTCAACTAATTAATTGAACTAATTCATCTAATATCTAACATATATGTTCATATATATGTGAAACATTAAACACTTACTAGTTCTATTAATTCAACTAAATAAACTAGTTCTATTAATTCAACTAAGAATTTACTAAAAATAAACTAGTTCTATTAATTTCTT